>NC_057711.1:4609766-4610750 GCF_004010195.1 Chiloscyllium plagiosum | reverse complement strand
TTCACCTGGCCAGTCTCAGATTCCTCCCTCCCCTTTCTCGACCTTTCTATTTCTATCTCAGGCGACCGAATCAACACGGACATCTACTACAAACCGACCGACTCCCACAGCTACCTGGACTACACCTCCTCCCACCCTGCCCCCTGTAAAAACGCCATCCCATTCTCCCAATTCCTTCGTCTCTGCCGCATCTGCTCCCAGGAGGGCCAGTTCCAAAAACGTACAACCCAGATGGCCTCCTTCTTCAAGGACCGCAATTTCCCCCCCGACTTGGTCGGCAATGCCCTCCACCGCATCTCTTCCACTTCCCGCTCCTCCGCCCTTGAGCCCCGCCGCTCCAACCGCCACCAGGACAGAACCCCACTGGTCCTCACCTACCACCCCACCAATCTCCATGTACAGCGCATCATCCGCCGTCATTTCCGCCACCTCCAAACGGACCCCACCACCAAGGATATATCTCCCTCCCCTCCCCTATCAGCATTCCGTAAAGACCACTCCCTCCGTGACTCCCTCATCAGACCCACACCCCCCCACCAACCCAACCTCCACTCCCGGCACCCTCCCCTGCAACCGCAGGAGGTGCAAGACTTGCGCCCACACCACCCCCCTCACCTCCCTCCAAGGCCCCAAAGGAAACTTCCATATCCGCCACAGATTCACCTGCACCTCCACACACATCATCTATTGCATCCTCTGCACACGATGATGCCTCCTCTATATTGGGGAGACAGGCCGGCTACTTGCAGAGCGCTTCAGAGAACACCTCTGGGACACCCGGACCAACCAACCCAACCACCCTGTAGCTCAACATTTCAATTCCCCCTCCCACTCCACCAAGGATATGCAGGTCTTTGGACTCCTCCATCGTCAGACCACAACAAAACGACGGTTGGAGGAACAACGCCTCATCTTCCGCCTAGGAACCCTCCAACCACAAGGGATGAACTCGGATTTCACCAATTTCCTCATTTCCCCTCCCCC
>NC_057711.1:4597090-4608830 GCF_004010195.1 Chiloscyllium plagiosum | reverse complement strand
TCTCCAGCCTATGTCGAGCATACCAATCCTATGTAAGGGTCGAGATGAGAGATTGGGATTTTATTTCCCTATACCCAATGGGCCCCTAACAATTTCTGTTTCTCACCAGCATACCACCCTCATTACGAACTTTTCCTTGTTTTGAAAGTGAAACGTCCAGACTTCATAGCCGATATCATTGGGGTGAGTGGCCTGAGTCATTCTAAACCGGGGCCATCCCGGGTACCAGAGTAATGCGCATGAGCCCAATTTGCTCAATATTTTCTAAGGATGATACAGATGTATATGCAGCAACATTCTTGGAGTGGCCTGAATACGAATGGCTTGTGTTATGAGATTAAAATAAATGACCATCTCTCTGACAGAAGTGGTATACAGCCCACGAGTGAAATATAATCGGAAAACTGTCTCACCTTTGTTTAACCCTATGCTTTTGCTGTGTATTCCTTCTGGTTTCGCTGACATTATCCGGACCAACATGAACTGATAAAATAGTGAAGAAGGCGTTTGGTATGCTTTCCTTTATCGATCAGAGTTTTGAGTACAGGAGTTGGGAGGTCATGTTGCGGCTGTACAGGACATTGGTTAGGCCACGCTTTGGAATATTGTGTGCAATTCTGGTCTCCTTCCTATTGGAAAGATGTTGTGAAACTTGAAAGGGTTCAGAAAAGATATACAAGGATGTTGCCAGGGTTGGAGGATTAGAGCTATAGGGAGAGATTGAATAGGTTGGGGCTGTTGCCCTGGAGCATCGGAGGCTGAGGGGGTGACTTTATAGAGGTTTATAAAATCATGAGGGCCATGGATAGGATAAATAGACAAAGTCTTTTCCCCAGGGCAGGGGAGTCCAGAACTAGAGGGCATAGATTTAGGGTGAGAGGAAAAAGATATAAATGAGACCTAAGGGGCAACTTTTTCACACAGAGGGTGGTATGTGTATGGAATGAGCAGCCAGAGGAAGTGGTGGAGGCTGGTACAATTGCAACATTTAAAAGGCATCTGGTTGGGTACATGAATAGGAAGGGTTTAGAGGGATATGTGCAGGTGGGACTAGATTGGGTTGGGATATCTGGTTGGCGTGTACAAGTTGGACCAAAGGGGCTATACATCTCTATGACTCTATGACTCTAATTCCTGGTTGCTAATGAGGTGAGCGATGATCTTCTACTGGGATGGCCAGAACAAGCACGAACCACGATCCAAGTTACAGGTAAAAACCAAATATGTCCAGCGACCTCACGATCCCTAAATGCCATGTGCCAACCCCTACAGGGTTGAATGGTATCAGGATACCCACTGAGAGCGGAACCTACCTCAGATGCCCACCCAGCAACTACAGCTGAGTAACCCTTTCCCAAGGGGACCCTGGAAAGGGGGCCAGCAGGCCCCAGTATTGCACCTTAGGGACTGGCAACAATACAGTGAAATCTCCCCCTGAGTCGAATGGCAGTCCCTTGTTTTAACTGTGGGAGATATGGCCACTGGAGAGCAAAGTTTCTTTATTGTTATCTTGGACCTCCTGCAGAGATCAACATGCTTTCTTGAGTATAAATTAGCGAATATATGTACTGACTTTCGTTATACTTTTGGTGTGGCCCATGATTGCGGAGCCTTATGGAAATATAGAGGATTTTTAATTTCCACTATTATCAATGCTGTTTTTGTCCAACCAGTCTGGCAGTTGTCAAATGTTTGACTCACATTAATGCAACAGATACAGTCTCCAAAGGAAATGAACGGGTAGATGCTGCTGCCAAGGAGGCAGCCTTACATCCCAAATTTCTGATCCTATTGGGTTCCCAGCAAAACCTGCTTAGAAACAGGTTAAGGATGGTTATGCCAGACCTGGGTGAAATACAGAAATTACAGGGTGCTGCCCCTGCTGAAGAGCCCAAACTATGGACTCAATTGGGGTGCTCCCTCAATACTCAAGTCAAGCTGTGGGTTACCCCTGCGAGACAAATTTGTGTTTCTTTTTTGCTCCTACTTATCTTAATTGATGATGTGCATAATTGTACACATGTAGGCAAGGAGGGAATGGTTAGTACTTTACTACACACCCGGTGGCACCAAGATTTCCAGAAAGCAGCTGAGAAACAAGCAAAAGCAAGCTAATTTGTGAAAAGACAAATGCTGGAAAAAGAATGTCCTGCAGTTGTGGAACCACCCCCTTGCCTGGTGGGCCTTTTACTTCTTGACTTGATTTTATGGAATTACCTAGAGTACATTGTTATAAATATTGTCCAGTAATAGCAGATATATTTAGTAGATGGATCGAAGCCATACCAACGACTGTTAATACTGCTACAACAGTGGTGAAAAAGTGGGAACATATCTGCATAAGTTAATCAAAACTCTTCAATATTTACATTCACAGGTTCACTAAGCCTATTGTTTTAGATTAGATTACTTACATTGTGGAAACAGGCCCTTCGGCCCAACAGGTCCACACTGACCCGCCACCCACCCAGACACATTTACCCCTTCACCTAACACTACAGGCAATTTAGCATGGCCAATTCACCTAACCTGCACATTTTTGGACTGTGGGAGGAAACCGGAGCACCTGGAGGAAACCCACGCAGACACAGGGAGAATGTGCAAACTCCACACAGACAGTTGCTTGAGGCGGGAATTGAACCCAGGTCTCTGGTGCTGTGAGGCAACAGTGCTAACCACTGTGCCACCCTACTGTAGAGCCTGGAGATTTTATCCTGATTAAGAACTGGGACCAGGGGAAATTGGAGCCAAGGTGGAAAGGACCGTTTCAGGTGCTGCTAACTACCCCAATGGCTGTGACAGTACAAGGACAACTCTGCTGGATTCATTGAACCGACTGTAAATGAGTCACTAAGAAAAACTACATTGGATACTGGTGGCTTTGATGACTTTGGGGGAATATTCCTTTGTGGCCTGTCTCCTTTAGCTGGCCCGAGGTAGCAGAATGGCTAATACACCGGGACTCTTCTGATGATTCAAACAGACTTAATGAAGTATGGGAATGGCAGTCAGCAGGATATGAGATCACCCTATTTAGAGATTGGTACTAACCTGGCTAACAGGTCCCATGTACCCCCTTTCCTGGTAGTCCTTAACAATATTATTAATGACATAATTTGCTTTAATAAAGATGGGAACTTCTCTAGTGGCTTATATATGGGGACTAGTCAATGCTCTTTCACTATCCCATAGATTGAACCGACCCAATATTTGACTAAATTCAGTTATTTTCTTTTCGATTGATTCTCTGTCCTTAACAAAACATCAAGGTCCCTTTGGAAAGGCCATGGCTTCAGGGCATGGAAAGATGTATATTCTAGCCTAATCACCTATAATGGCACCTACTTTTTTTGTGGGCTACAGGCCTATCTATGGCTCCCTGCAGACTTGTGGGGATCATGTTACATTGGGTATGTGGTTCCCCTTATTTGAGTTTTAGACAGGTTGCCTTTGCCCCCAAGGACCAAGAGGTACCTCCCTGCTCTTCTCACATCTCTTGGAATGTCTTACCCCCCCCCCCCCCCCCTTTGCTTTCATTTACAGGGCACCCAATTAAGTAGATTGAGAACAATCCTGGAAAGTGTTGCTAATGATACAGCAAATGCCCTGACTAATTTTAATGCTAACATGGTCATGATCAGGACAGTGACCCTTCAGAATTGCTTGCCTTGGACTTTCCACTTGCTAAGGAGGGTGGGACCTGTGCCATTGTAGGAAAGGAATGTTGCACTTTTATTCCTGACCGGTCCTCCAATATCACTGATCTTTCAAGACACATTATCCATGAAGTTCTTCAGCTGAATAACATAGGCTATGGTGAGATGGGTAGTATTGCGGGATGGTGGCCATTTAATGGTATCTTTGGGAGTATTGGGAATATCCTTTTTCATTTTGTTTCTATTACACTCACTGTTCTTATCTGCCTTCTCCTTTCAAATGCGTGTTTTCCCTCATATTGAGCTGCTTCTACCATAACTCAGAAGACTGACCCAATTGATCAAAAGGAGGGAATGATAAAGTATGAAAGAAGTAATAGCTAAAAAGAACCTCTATATTTACAGGACTCCATTTTGTATTAATAAATTGACATTTAAAAAAAGCTAAGTTAGGTGACCATGAGAATACATGAATCCTGGCACAGATTAATAGTCGTCCTGTTTCTCAGACAGTTGCCATAATAGTTGCTATGAAACCATGACAATGACTAGAACAAGATAGTTCCCTAACTACTGACTTATATAACCCTGAATAGTTGGTTTGTTTAACATGTGTGAAAGAATCCTAGTAGAATTAACGGCTTTGTTCCTTATCTCATTCCCATACACTTACTCAAATAACAGAAAATGTCAGCGGCTTTATTTAACAATATTAAATTATTAATTATCTAATGAGAACTAATTAACAAAGAAACACTGTATGGTGAGAAATAGAGAAAATAAGATAGTAGTGCATAATAAGGGTATAAATGATGCTGTCTCTTTACTATGTTTCAGAGATCAGTTATTAGCATATTCAGGATTATCTCTTATTGATACCCTGGATTTTTGTCTATTGATCTCTCACTGGCTTAATTGCAATGAAGTGTGCTTTTTGTTACTTATGTGTGGTCCGAGAATTTCTGAGTCTACAATGCTAAATTGGATCAATTTATGGCAATGCAAAACTTGACATCCCTAAGGAAGTGTGGACCATCAGCAGGAGCAAAATTGAATTCAACCACAATCTGTAGCCCCATGGTCAGTAGAATCCCCACTCCACCATTATCATTAAGCCTGGGGATTGCATCTGTCACTCAATACTTTGATGTGCTCCTCAAAACATTGTGCTATATTTCCATCTCCTTTAAGAGTTGCCTGACATTTCTGCATTCTTCCTCCCTGGCTTAGTTTCCATTGTTTCAAGACAACAATCCATATGTTGAACTTAGCAGCAAAAGACATTCCAAGATTTATAAAGGTTTTATTGTAAATCTATCAGTTTTACTGTAAGATCTATAACACCAATATTAGTTTCCATCTTTCGCCTTTCGAACCCTATCCTTGTCTAAACTCAACTCTCTACTGGAGAAGAAGCCAGCTCTTATTTTTGTGTTAAACATTCACCATGATCAATGTCATTTAGAAGGACAAAGGCAACAGGTACATGGAAATACCACAATCTGCAAGTTCCTTTCCCAATCACTCACCATTCTGACTTCAAATGTTTTGCAGTTCCTTCACAGTCATTGAGTCAAAATACTGGAATTCCCTCCCTCATGATATTGTGGATCTACCTACCACACATGTAACCCTAACCCTATCACAGTGGTTTAAGAAGACCTCCACCTCCACCTTCTCAATGGCAACCACGGATAGGCAATAAAATCTTGCCCAGCCAGCAACACCCACATCACACAAATGAATTAACAAAAACAATGAACTCCAGATCAACCTTTCAAGAATCTTTTCATTAATCAAGAACCACTATCAAATCACCCATGTCACTGGTTAAATACCAATTACCCATCATAGAACATAGAACATAGAACAATACAGCACAGAACAGGCCCTTCGGCCCACGATGTTGTGCCGAACTTCTAACCTAGATTAAGTACCCATCCATGTACCTATCCAAATGCCGCTTAAAGGTCGCCAATGATTCCGACTCTACCATTCCCACGGGCAGCGCATTCCATGCCCCCACCACTCTCTGGGTAAAGAACCCACCCCTGACATCTCCCCTATACCTTCCACCCTTCACCTTAAATTTATGTCCCCTTGTAACACTCTGTTGTACCCAGGGAAAAAGTTTCTGACTGTCTACTCTATCTATTCCTCTGATCATCTTATAAACCTCTATCAAGTCACCCCTCATCCTCCGCCGTTCCAACGAGAAAAGGCCGAGAACTCTCAACCTATCCTCGTACGACTTCCTCTCCATTCCAGGCAACATCCTGGTAAATCTTCTCTGCACCCTCTCCAAAGCATCCTCACTAAGAATCCTACCGTTAACCCTGTATTCCGCATTCTTATTTGTTCTTCCAAAATGGACAACCTCACACTTGGCAGGGTTGAACTCCATCTGCCACTCCTCAGCCCAGCTCTGCATCATATCTAAGTCCCTCTGCAGCCGACAACAGCCCACCTCACTGTCCACAACTCCTCCTATCTTCGTATCATCTGCAAATTTACTGACCCACCCTTCGACTCCCTCATCCAAGTCATTAATAAAAATTACAAACAGCAGAGGATCACTGCCCATCAGGACATTTCTGACACTGTCATCCATTTCACAGAATCATAGCATCCCTACATTGAGGAAGCCGGTCTTTCAGCCCAATTCCACACTGACCCTCCGAAGAGCATCCCACCCAGACCTCTCCCTGTAACCTGCATTTCCCATGGCTAATTGAGCAAGCTGGCACATCCCGGACACTATGGGCAATTTAGCATAGCAATCCACCTAACCTACACTTCTTTGGGTGATGGGAGGAAACTGAAGTATGCAGAGGAAACCCACACAGACACAGGTAGAACGTGTGAACTCCATGCAGTGACCCAATTTAGTACTACCTACAACTTAGTGAAGTCATTATTGAATATTTTGTTGCGTGAAAAGTTCTATTGAAATGCAAGCGGCTATTTTTGATAAAAACAGAAGGTATCAAAAAGCTTAAATCCTTAAGCAGGAACTGTGGAAACGGAAACAGAATTAATGCCTCAGGATGATGACCTTTCCTCCAAACAGGTATGATGAAAGTTCAATGACATGATATATTAACCCTGTTTCTCTCTTCATAGATGCTGCCGGACCTGTTGAATTTTTCCAGTATTTTCTGTTTACATTTCAAATTCCAGAATCAGAAATCTAACATTTTAATTTTGTATTATTATTGTTTAAATCTAATTTGAAATACTAGCTACTGTATACACAACGATTAACTAATGGTGCAATTACATCAGAAACCAATTACTTTGTCCTAAAATTTTGTAGTATGTATCTGGTGTCAGGTAATGACTGCAATATAAAGCGAACAGAATTGAAACTCCTGAAAGATTCTGTTTTGATCCAGAGTCAGGTTAAGCCTGAACTGTAGTTTTACATTAATAATGTTAAAAATCACACAACCCCAGGTTATAGTCCAATAGGTTTAATTGGAAGCACTAGCTGTCGGAGCAATGTTCGTGAATCAACCACCTGATGAAGGAGCAGCACTCCAAAAGCTAGTGCTTCCAAGTAAACCTGTTGGTCTATAACCTGGGGTTGTGTGATTTTTAACTTTGCCCACCCCAGTCCAACACCTACATCGTGCATTAATAACATGAGTATAGGAGCAAATTAAAATCTGTCTTGTGTAACTGATTCTTAAATTGACTAAAACTTAATTGCAGAATTGAATCTCAATGTCTAAATCAATTTTTCCAGTACAGATTGCCCAGCATAAAATATGTCTTCATCATTAATGGATTTCTTCATAAATAGACAAGACTGTGCCAATAGTGATTTTTGAAAACAGAATGTTTATTAAAATATTCTAACATAATAATTCCAGTGCACTACAGACATTCCAGAAAATCTAATTCATTAACATTTACCATACGAGAATTCAGGTGAACTAGGGTAAATGGTTTCCCTGGTAACCATCATGAAATATGGTACTTGCTCTCAAATGATCTTTCATTTCCCTTGAATTAGGGAGTGGAGTAGATCTGAGTTGGAATTGCAACTTGTCTATTTATGACTCCCAACCTCCTGTTTCCACTGGCTGTATTTAATTACAAAAAAGGAGGAATTATTTGCTAATTTCTCTTTGAAATGTTCTTACTTGTTATAACTGAAATGAAAAAATGTTAGAGGAAGACTAAAAGTAGAAGAATCTCTTTATCTCAAAATTATTGTAGAAAATGAATATGATGAGTTGAAAGTACCAATCTGGTTAAAAAGTTGTTGGATATAATGCAGATTAGCTTTTCTACTTCACTTATCTTCCCTTTGTATTTGCCTTACATCAAATAGCAGCTCCTACAGAATAGTTTGTGCTGCTGTCCTCATACAGGCAACCACAATGATTAGGACAACAAGCAATAGTGAGAAGGACTAATCGGTACCTTCTACTGATCAGCTTTGGAGGATGTTTGGCAGCAGATCAGCTCTTAAGATAGAAAAGAGGGCTTAGAGTGAACCTTGGAGCTAAAATTCAACATGGAGTTTCAAAGCTTTATGAAAATAGACAGCAGTTTACATTCCAACTGAAATGTTTACTGCTGCCTATCTTGTCATTCTCAGTTTTTATCTCCTTGTCAAGGTCCTCATTGCCTTTGGCTCACCTGATCTTGGGGTCAGAGAGCAAGGAGCAGGCGTCATTGTCAGGATTCAGTGAGGCTGTCCAGCCGTCCCTGTTCCTGTCATTGTCAGGATGATGACTGTGTCCTGCAGTGTCATGTCACCTCATTATTGGAGGACTTGTCACTGAGCAGCAGACGACAGTATCATCATCATCTGATCCCTGTTAACTCTGACATACCTTCGGGTTTTCACTTGAACTTTCTCTTACAATTTGATTTGTGCATTCATAGTTGTGGTGAGCCATTATCTGCTGTTAGGTCATGAGTTTCTGATTCTGCATCAACTTGGTCATGCAGATGGTGGGGATGGTGATGGCTTTGGGGATGTTTATGTGTATTATGCCCTAACTGCGTGGCATCCGTCCTGTTTTTCCGGAGTTGGTCATTTCCATAGACTTTGGACCTGCGGTTCTGATATAAACGATGGTGCCCTCTGTGGAGTTTGCTTAAATCACTTGTTGTTATGTTTCTTGCAATACATTCCGGAGAATTATCCTGCAGGTACAAGGAGAGGACGTGTCAAACAATGAAAACATAGGAAATATTTCAAAATACCTCAAATGTATTCCTTTACATACTTGGATATCTAAAATAAAGTTATCTAGCCATTATCACATTGTTGTTTGTAGGATTTTGCTGTGCATAATTGCAACATTACAACACTAACTACCACTTCAAAGTGCTTCATTAACTGAAAAAATGCATTGGGAAATCTTATGGTTGTGAAAAGCGCAATAAAATTGGAAGTCCTTGTCTTTTTGACATTGAGTTATACTGATACCATTTATTCTTTCTTGAAATGTGGGTACCACTGAATTAAGTGTCTTTTTGAGCCATTATAGGGGGCTAATTAAGGATCAAGCAGTAGGCCTGGCCAAGTAAGGATGCAGATTTCTCTCCGTAAAAGGACATTATTAAACTGGATAAGTTTTCACAATTATAACTAATTACAGTTCTGTTGTCAGTAATTGCTAGTTTCATTGTGACCATATTCTAGTGTGCTCAGTCTCTGCTGGGATTTCTGTATTTCTCAGTCAGATGACTGTTGTGCTTACTAATCCTCAGTCTATCATTCATCCAACTGTTTAACTCTCTAATCTGTTCTCAGGTTATCACTGTGCAATGACTCAATACATTTCCTAGCATTTGAATAATATAATAAATTCATGGTTTGGTACTTACTTGAACAAAAGAGCAGTTACTACATATTCTTTGACAATATGTTTTTATAATCGCATGTGCCACATACGACTGTGTTAGGATGGTAAATGGCAGTTCCAGGTGATAAGTCAATTGGCCACAGCTGTTAAAAAATTTACAGTTTATTAGATTCCTACAGGCAGAAGATTAGAAATTTAAATAGAGATATTTAAATCTGTTTCTATTAGAGCTAGTAAAAAGAAAACAGTGTATGTCGTTTGTGATATTCAACTTATAAAGTGATTGCAGTGTTGTGGAAAATTAAACATCAACAAAAGCTTAACTAATTTTTTTGGTAGTACAGACTTTAAGCATTGTTAAAAAGAGTTTTTTGTCTTACACTCATTAAAATCATGGTACATTGAACAGACTTTGACAAAGGGACATCAATCTATACAGCATGAGAATAGGGTCCTAACTTATCAGTCCATCAGTAGAATGGAGATGCATCAAGTACAAATAATTGTCAAACTTAATTCTCAGATCAGACAGAGAGATTTTGATTGGTCAGGATATTGTCATGGGAATACAGAAGCGATCAATTGCCTCCGTGATGTCTTCTTCTAAAAAGGTATGTACAATACATTGCACTACAAGCCCGGCTGATGGGTGTCCAGCGCAACTCTTAGCATAGTCCGGATTATTTAATGAATGATTCTCAATAGCAGAATAACATCCAATGATGGATATACTTTTGAGGCTTGCAATCTCAGACTTATGGAGCATGCTGACAGCCTAGAGTGGTTGACAGGATGTATTATTTGATATGGTGTATGTATAAGCATTGGGATGCCAATGTAACAAGTACTGAAATTCATATATCACATTACACATTTGTGTGGTTGCTAAATGTCTTTTTAGCTTGATTACAGGATCCTGGTAATAGAGAAAACCCATGGATTGACTGTATAATAGCGGTTTGTTGTGAAGACACTTCCCTTCGCAGGGTAATCTGAAGTAGACTGAACTTCATTCAAGGTCCAAAAGTAGCATATGGAGCTGTTTCTTGAGTTTTGCAATATACAAGTGATGATTTGATCAGGGCATCCATCATCATGCAGGATAATTTTGATAAGCTCTATCTCAGCATCAGGCTTGCATGGTGAGCAAATGGCTAGAGCCCTATTCATGAGATTGCTAAAAAGATCGATCCTGTACTATGTGAGACTGTAGGAATTCAAATGTACAGACTGATTGGTGAACTTAGGCTTTTGGAAGATCATAATTAACCCATTGTCAAACTTCTCCGCTAAGGCACAAGCTAAGGGAGCTCAGTAAATTGCTCCATTCTAATGGATGGAGTTTATTAAACTATAAAGAAATTATTTGATGCAAATGTAGATTCAATTATTACAAACAATAGGATACGAGCTTCATTGTTCTTTCACTGAAGATGTGCTTCTCATGATAACCAACAACTACCTTAGCAATATTGAATCTAGTGGGGATTTCTTGGCAATGTACATGGTGTCATTGAAACTGAACTCAACTGCATGAGTTAAGTTTATGAGTTCGCTGAACAGAGATTTCCACACAGATGGCCATGGTATAGTGGCTTAATGCAAATGTCAAGAGCTTATTTGTGTTGGTAAATCAGTTAGCAATGTCAAGAGAGCACATAGACATATTATTATTCTCAATATGTAAACCTTGTTTAGTCTTATTTATGTGGTAGTTAAGATTGACAAGTAACTGATCTTGCTGTATCTCCATACCAACAATCATCCAACCAATCAGCACTCTATTATCATGCAGTACAAGATGTGTCTGTTTTTTGTTCATAATTCTGATATATGCAACACTAAAAGCTTCAACTTCTTGTGTCCTTTTAGAAATGTTTAAAAACACAACTCATTCTTTCAAGATGCACTTATGTTATAAACAAGAGACAAAGTTACATGGTGTGGTAGTGTAGCATCAATGCAATTTGCAGTGAGAAACATAGAGTATATACATACTGAAATGCTGTTGACTAATCTCAACATTAACCATTAGTGTAACAGACCTGTCATAGATAAGAAAATCATCCTTCTTTCCTTGGAGCAGATCCCAAGCATCAGCTTGATCAACATCCTGTTGATACACGGGAATTTGATTTTCCACCTTTGATTTTAAGAGTTGGTACTTTTCACGTGAGGCTTTCCCATGGTGATTTAGCACAATGATGGAGATGTTCACAAATCCATTTTCATGTAGTTTTTGTTGCAGGACTGTCA
>NC_057711.1:4591341-4596590 GCF_004010195.1 Chiloscyllium plagiosum | reverse complement strand
AATTCATTTATTTTGTTCTGAATAAAAGTACAGATTCACTAATTTTGGCATTTTCCTATTTTTGCCCCTTTGATCCGATTTACTGCTTTTCTTAACGTTTGAATACTCTCTCCCAGTCCCCACTCCCAACCCTCCCCGCCTCTAATTCGTTGAAAGCTCTCTGGGCAGACCTTGCTGGGTCATGGGTGGAGATGTTTTTGTTGGTGAAACATCCAATTCAGATAATGGAGCTGTATTTATAGTTTGAAACTGACAGTGGATGGATTTCCAATAAGTTTCGTTTAGATCTTCAGATAACTGGAATTGAAATCGAAGTCCACATAACACGGCGAATTGTTTTCACCAGCACAGTGGGTTCTCGATTGATGTGGCATGTTCTGTTTTATTTAAATTACAAGTTCTAACTATTGCCACCAAGCAAGACAGATTCGCACAGATTTGGTGTGTGAAAGTTGCTAGAATTCGGTGCAATTCTGGTGTTGGCAGATGCCTGTGTAAAGCACTAACAACGCCTGTTAGTTCTGCAACAGTTTATATCTATTGCACAGATTCTAATGTTGTCAGATTAAAAATAATTCCTACACATACTAAAATGCAACCTAACTCTACAAAAGATTTTTGAAAAGGGTCCTAAAGAAGATTTTAAAAGCCGCAGGTTCTGAAATTAACGCAGTGGTAACTGGGCAGTAATTAACATAATTATTCGCCGGGTTCAAATACATTCCATTCACAAAACCTAAACGTGTAACTCCAACCAATGGCTTGTTCGGGTCGGACTTTTCACCATAAACGGCATGACTCAATCCCACATAGCCACTGAGTAAATTAAACGACATAGCTGATTAAGAAAAAAACGATCAATTTTAGGTGTTTGCTTCATTAAACTTGACACGTTTTAAAACAAAAGTACGCTGACAAAATAAGGACAAAGTATCAATCTACCTTGCATTATTAATCGATATTTACTTATTTTAATATTTTAATGCAACATATCCGTTAACTTTATTAAAAAGTACAACATTATGCCTTACGTGTTGTTTTGGTTTTCCTGTTTCGGTCTGAATCTTGCTCCGTGTATTGGGTCTTGTGTATTGGGGGGCCAGCTGTTCCTCGCTATTTATATTCCTGTCGTTTGTCTGTTTGCAGTCACAAGATTTGGCTCAAAGTTCACAACTGTCAGCCACATTGTAAAAAGAAAATCAGCAACTATGTTCCCAGTTCCCAATTTCTTGTCCTTTTTTAAAAGCTATTGTTTCACTTTATGAAAAAGGCCACAGTCAGATACTTATTCAGATATTTCCTCATGGTGTTACCATCATTTTCAGGAAGTTAAAATATTTCAAGGCCCTGCAGTAGAATGTAGAATATTCGAAAATAAACAATTTGTCTAAAATTAACTGCTTCCAGAAGTTTTTGTTTCATTCCCATGGGAGATTTCACAGAAAATTCTCCACCACCACAAAAGGTCCAAAAAATCTGAGCAACAAAGTAGTCTGAAATTTGGTGAAAATATCAGGGTCTTAATTTGGAAGTGACAAATTTTGGATAATTGCTTTCCTTCTACAGGTCAAAGCTCCATTTAATGATTAATTCCTAGTTAATCTAGAAAGAGATAAATTCCATTTTTAAGTCAATCTAAGCAGAAATATCCAAGACTGTTTCTGCCTGCCTGCTTCACAAGGCTATATACAAGCACAATAGTAACATTCATTCACCTGGCATCTTTCACATGATTAAACATCCAAGGTTTTGCACAGTAAGTGAGTGTTATGAATCAAACCATGATGATGAACCATAGAAAGTGGTATTAGGTCATATAACCAACATCCTGATGAAAGAACATGGAGCACAGAACATTACAGTGCAGTACAGGCCCTTCAGCCCTGGATGTTGCACCAACCTGTGAAATTAATCTGATGCCCATCTAACCTACACAGTTCCATTATTAGCCATATTAGATTAGATTAGATTCCCTACAGATTGGAAACAGGCCCTTCAGCCCAACCAGTCCACACCGACCTTCTGAAGAGTAACCCACCCGAACCCATTTCCCTCTGACTAATGCACCTAACACTATGGGCAATTTAACATGGCCAATCCACTTGACCTGCACGTCTTTGGACTGTGGGAGGAATATGTCTAACGCCCATTTAAATTCCCTTAATGTCAACAAGTCTGCTACTGTTGCAGGCAGATGGTTCCACATCACTACTACGCCCTGAGTAAAGAAACTATCCCTCATACCTGTCCTAAATCTGTCACCCCTCAATTTAAAGCTATGTCCCCTCATGTAGCCTTCACCATCCAAGGAAAAAGGCTCTCATTCTCCACCCTATCTAACCCTCTGATTATCTTAAACGTCTTGATTAAGTCACATCTCAACCTTTTTCTCTGCAACAAAAATAACCTCAGTTCCCTCAGCGTTTCCTCGTAGGACCATCCTTCCATACCAGGCAACTTCCTAGTAAATCTCCTCAGAACCCTTCCCAAAACTTCAACATCCCTCCAATAATGTGATGACCAGAACTGTACACAATACTCTAGGTGCGGCCTTACCAATGTCTTGTACAGCTGAAGCATGACCTCGTGACTCTGAAGCTCAGTCCCCCTACCAATGAGTTGTCTTAAACAGAGAAAAGTGAGGTACAGAACTGGAATTTCGAGAGGCAATTTTAGAATTTGGAGGTCAAGCAACTGATGATGAAGCAATTAAAATTGGGAAGCCACAAGTGTCAAAATCAGAGGAGTGCTGATATTTCAGAGGGTTGTGGGACTTGGCAAGATTTCAGAGATACAAAGGAACAACATGATACAGGGGTTTGAAATCAAGGATGTTTCTTTTAAAATCAAGATATTTCTTGACAAGGAAGGTGAGTGAGCAACATCAGTGAAAGGAATACAGGACTGACTGCATTTTAAGTCAGAGGCAGCAGAGTTATAGAGGATTGCATCTGGGAGTCCAGGAATGGGTTGAAATAGTCACATTCAGAGGAAATAAAAGCATCGATGACAGGTCAGTGGCAAATGAGCTGAGACAAGGGTGAATTTGAACAATGTCACAGAGGTAAAATTGGCAGTATTAGGGATGTACATGTATGAAGTTGGAAGTTCACCTCAGGATTAAATATGACACCAAGGTTATGAATAGACTGGCTTACTTTCAGACTGTTGCTGGGAGATGGATGGAGTCAGTTATTAGGGAACAGAATTTGGAGTGGATACCAAAATAATAATTTCAGAATTCCCAAACATTTTTGCAGAGCAAGAACCGTGTAATATAAATGGGTATCCATTATGAATGTGTTAGTTCTCTGAAGAAACTTTCCTCTTCCTTTTCAAAGCTACAACATAGTAAATCAAACAGATGCCCAGAATTTGGGCTAAGACCAAGATAGGGCACAAACCACCTCACAAAAACCACTCAGCAATATTTGTTCTGCCTCAACAGCAGAATTGCATCCAGTTTTGAACATTGTATGTTAGGAAAAAAATTGAATCATAGAATCATAGACTCTTGTCAGTGCAGAAAGAGGCTATTTGGCCAATTGAGTCTGCACCAACTGTCTGAATGTCAGGTAAGATGATGGTGGAATAGGGCTTCTGAGTCTGGGGAGGTCCACTTTTTTTGTGTTTTTTCTCATTTGTTTCTCGTCTAATTTATTTTACTTACCTCTTAGTAAAGAACTCAGTCACAGTGTTGGCATCGGCGGCGATGGATGGGCCCAGCCTCGCAGACTCATGGTGACAGCATGAGAAGTGAGTTTGGGAATCCGTCCGAGTGTGCATCCAGTACAGGTTCATGGAGGCAGCAGCGGAGGGTGGTCTGGGCCCAGTATGAGACCCAGAGGCATCGGCAGAAGCCATATTGGCAAGGGTGAGCCTGAAGCAGACTCATGGTGGTGGTGGAGCTGAGTTTGCGCTGATGCAGTACCCGGCAGCGCCTGTATTGTTGTGGTCCAGCGAGGACTCACAATGGGGAGGATCTCAGTGAAGGCGAGATGGTTCTGAAGGGTGGGAGACTTTTATTCCAGCAGTGGCCATGGCGGAGCACTTAACCAGAAGGAATGTAACGTTTGTTTTCTTTATTTTTCTGACTTTACATTCTATATTTTGTTTTTTTTTGCGTGTTTTAAGATGATACCAGAGAGTGATGCCACTATACAACACTTTTCACTATATTTTAGAACAAAGAACAGTACAGAACAGTACAGGCCCTTTGGCCCTCGATGTTGTGCCAGCCTTTTATCCTACTCTAAGATCAAATTAACCTACATACCCTTCATTTTACTATTAGTCATCTCCACCCTGGGAAAATAGTCTCTGGCTATCCACTCCATCTATGCCTCTCACCATCTTGTACACCTCTATCAAGTCACCTCTCATCCTTCTTCACTCTAATGAGAAAAGTCCTACCTCCCTCAACCTTTCTTCGTAAGACATGCCCTCCAGTCCAGGCAGCATCTTGGTTAATCTCCTTTGCACCCTCTCTAAAACTGCCACATCTTTCCTATAATGAGGCAACCAGAACTGAACACAATATTCCAAATGTGCTATAACCAGGGCTCTATAGAGCTGCAGCATAACCTCTCAGATCTTAACAATATATACATGAAAATAAATAAATCAAATCAAACCCAAATTGAAGAACATTCCATCCAGCCCCAGCAACCCCACCCTCATGGCTAATCAACAATTGCCTGGATATTATAGAAAATTTTATTTTAGACTATGGGAGGAAACCGGAGCACCCAGAGGAAACCCACGCAGACAATGGGGGAATTTCAAAACTCAAGATAGATGGTTGCCCAAGTCTGGCATGAACCCAAGTCCCTGGTGCTATGAGGCAACAGTGCTAAGAAAGGCATTAAAAAGTGTCAAAAAGATTTATAAGAATGATTCCAATGATCCACTTTAATTATGAAGATATTTTGGACAGGTTAGGGGTGTTTACCTTGGAGAAGTGAAGTTTGAGAGGAGACTTGATTGAGATGCTCAAGTTCATGAAGAGGCCTATGCAGAGTAGATGTGAAGGAACTGCTTCCATCGAAGAAGGATTCAGAACCTTGTGGCACAGATTTGAAGCAATTGACAAAAGAAGCAACTGATGAAAAAAAATCACAAACCAAATGGTTAAGATCTGGAATGTACCATATGAGAGTGTTGGAGGGGGGCAGGTTCACTTGAAGAGTTAAGGTCTGGAATGTACTGTCTGAGAGTGTGGGGGGAGGCAGGTTCACTCGATGGGTTAG
>NC_057711.1:4586715-4590839 GCF_004010195.1 Chiloscyllium plagiosum | reverse complement strand
TGATTCACCCGAGGGGTTAGGGTCTGGGATGTACTGTCTGAGAGTGTGGAGGAAACTTGAGAACTTAAAGATTTTAAAGTGAATTGGATCTTTATCTAAAAGGAAAACATTTGCAGGGCAATAGGAAAATGATGAAGGGAGCAGTAATATTTCCATCAGGGACCAGCTCAGTCATGGTGGTTTGAATGGCCTCAGTCTGTGCTGTAACCATTCTATTGGTGTGCCAAGGTTGCGTGCCCATGTCCCAAGGGAAAGCTACAATCATGTCAAAGAATGGCCACGGGTCAGGGTATTTAGGGATGGAGAACTGCACTGACAGTGGGTCATAGAGTCATAGAGATGTACAGCACAGAAATACACCATTCAGTCCAACCCGTCCATGCTGAGAGATATTCTAACCTAATCTAGTGCCATTTGTCAGCATTGGCCCATATTCAAATGCCCATTCATTCCTATCCATATACCCATTCAGATGCCTTTTAAATGTTGTAATTGTACCAGCCTCCACCACTTCCTCTGGCAGCTCATTCCATATACACACCACCCTCTGAGTGAAAAAATTGCCCCTTAGGTCCCTTTTAAATCTTTCCCCTCTCACCTTAAAGCTATGCCCTCTAGTTCTGGACTCCCCAACTCTGGGGCAAAAACCTTGTCTATTTGCCGATTTGTCCTATCCATGCTCCTCATGATTTTGTAAACTTCCATAAGGTCACCCCACCCCAGCCTCCGATGCTCCAGGGAAAACAGCCCCAGCCTATTCAGCCTCTTCCGATAGCTCAAACCCTCCAGCCCTGGCAACATCCTTGTAAATCTTTTATGAAGCCTTTCAAGTTTCACAACATCTTTCCTGTAGGAGGAAGACCAGAATTGAACCAGTATTCCATAAGTGGCCTAACCAATGTCCTGTACAGCTGCAACATGACTTCACAACTCAATGCACTGACTAATAAAGACAAGCATACCAGATTGCAATGTTAAATGCCCCTACTTCTGTGGCCCCACAAGAAAAGCATTTTTATATTCCCTTTTGCTTGCAGTCTCCATTGGAGAAATAGATATTGAAGAAATGTATGTCATTAGTGTATGGTGAAGTATGTTGGTATATAGGGAATGTAGGATGAAGCAATAAAGATGAACAATTGCCCTCACTGACTATTGTCTATTGTCTATTATTGTGGATGATCAGCCATGATCATAATGAATGGTGGTGATGGCTCGAAGGGCTGACTGGCCTACTCCTGCACCTATTGTCTATTGTCTATTGCTGCTGTGCCCCAACAAACGCGCTCTCTTGCTCACAAGAAACTGCTTTGAACTCAAACCTAAACTGAACCAGGCAAAAATAAACAGAAAATCGTGCACTTCAGATGGAGCAAGGTCACGTTGTGGGGGAAATTTAATGCATCACATATGGACCCTTCTTGAACTTGCCATATGTTTCCAACACATTCTGATTCTTAAATGCAAATTTCCAACATCTGAAATATTTTGCTTTTTTTAATCCTATAGAAAGATTCATTTAAATATTGCATTTTTGTGCACATTCAGAAAATGTTGATGCATGATATGCTGCGTGGCTTTAAATTATGCTAATTTCCAATACAAATTATCCATTGATTGTAGCAGTATGTGAAACTGATATGTTGAAATGTGCGGTGCTGGAAAAGCACAGCAGGCCAGGCAGCATCCGAGGAGCAGGAGAATTGACGTTTCGGGCACTGTGAAACTGATAATCCAAGATGCTTACACGCTGACCTTAAAAGGAGGCAAGTGACAGTTACTAACAATAGGGCACTGGAGCATGCTAGCCATCATTGTTAGTGCTGGACATTGTGTTTGGAAGGGTGGCAATTAGTATTGACAACAAAAGATACCACAAAGTTATTCTGAATATTTACTCGCAGCGGTGCAACATGGTTATTGGGTCTGGTGGAGTCCTGGCCTCCAAAAAATGGCAAAAATATATTGAGGAGATAAAGCAAAGGGTTTTGAGAAAGTGTTGATTCAGTGTGGAGGAAGAAAGAAATAGAAGTCCCTGGAACTGAGTTTTTATGTTCTTGGTAAATGTTGATTCATATTGACCTGTTTCATCGTCACCAACCGACCCATGAATGTATGTTCCCTCCTTTCTTATCGTGGTCACCCTGGAGTGTGAGTGACATTCTGTTGCTAGAATGCAAACCAGATGTGATTGATCATATGTACCCATGTTATATTTTAATGTATCTTGATTATGACTGTTTTGTTATTGTTCTGAATTCAGATCAAAAATTCGTAAATGTGTTCCTATTTTTCTGGATCCTGACCAAGAGTCTGATATTTAATTGCCTTCACTAATTCAGTTTGAGACTTTCAATTAAATGCTTTGTTTTGGGGAAGGAAGAGCTGTTCTCTTTTTGCTGTATCATTTTCCAAAGTGTGTCTTGTTGGAGTGAAGTTAATAAGTCTGCTGGGAGACTGTTGGAAATGAGGGAGTTTAAGTCAGGTTTTGTGTAGATTCCTCACATAAAATTGAGACAAGCCAGAATTTAAACAAACTCTCAAACCAATTCCACTCATCAGATTCCTATTTCTTTTTTGATAAATTCAAAGTAGATAATTCATTCATTTATTTTTAAGACAATATCTATACTTTGTGTTGGTTTATAATCCTTGGTTTTAAAACCACAAACAAGCATCAAGAAACTGTTTTTATGACAAAACTACCCCATGTTTATTCTATTTTTAAGAATCCTTTTTTTGTAAAATGTTTAGAGTTGTTTCTGTTTGCTTTCTGCAATTGGCATTTAGAGCCATTTTTATATTTGAGCTGAGCAATTGTGTCCAATTATGTGTCAAAATTGCAAGTTTTTTTTAGTTTAACTCAGTTCTTCGTTTTCCACAGTGGAATGTTTGAATGATTAGAAAGGCCATTTGATAGGGTCCGATGTAGCTCAGAGACTAACTGCTTGGAGAACTGTGGCATCTAGCTGAGCAAAGGCTGAAACGGTTTCAGATTTGATCCATGATGAGAGGTGACTGATCTGAACTGAAACAGCATTATGTTGGAAGCACGACAATGAGGGAGTTGGCAAATGATTAAAAGAAGGATGAGCTGCAGCCCTCGGCTGTGACAGTGCATGGAGCAGGGACACCCGGCTGTGCCAGTGCCCGGAGCAGGGACCCCCGGCTGTGGCAGTGCCTGGAGCAGGGACCCCCGGCTGTGACAGTCCATGGAGCAGGGACTCCCGGCTGTGACAGTCCATGGAGCAGGGACTCCCGGCTGTGCCAGTGCCCGGAGCAGGGACCCCGCTGTGCCAGTGCGTGGTGCAGGGACTCCCGGCTGTGGCAGTGCGTGGAGCAGGGACCCCCGGCTGTGCCAGTGCCCGGAGCAGGGACCCCCGGCTGTGACAGTGCGTGGAGCAGGGACTCCCGGCTGTGGCAGTGCGTGGAGCAGGGACACCCGGCTGTGACAGTCCATGAAGCAGGGACCCCCGGCTGTGTCAGTGCGTGGTGCAGGGACCCCCGGCTGTGCCAGTGCGTGGAGCAGGGACTCCCGGCTGTGCCAGTGCGTGGTACAGGGACTGCCGGCTGTGACAGTGCATTGGGCAGGGACTCCCGGCTGTGACAGTGCATTGGGCAGGGACTCCCGGCTGTGACAGTGCATTGGGCAGGGACTCCCGGCTGTGACAGTGCATTGGGCAGGGACTCCCGGCTGTGACAGTGCATTGGGCAGGGACTCCCGGCTGTGACAGTGCATTGGGCAGGGACTCCCGGCTGTGACAGTGCATTGGGCAGGGACTCCCGGCTGTGACAGTGCATTGGGCAGGGACTCCCGGCTGTGACAGTGCATTGGGCAGGGACTCCCGGCTGTGACAGTGCATTGGGCAGGGACTCCCGGCTGTGACAGTGCATTGGGCAGGGACTCCCGGCTGTGACAGTGCATTGGGCAGGGACTCCCGGCTGTGACAGTGCATTGGGCAGGGACTCCCGGCTGTGACAGTGCATTGGGCAGGGACTCCCGGCTGTGACAGTGCATTGGGCAGGGACTCCCGGCTGTGACAGTGCATTGGGCAGGGACTCCCGGCTGTGACAGTGCATTGGGCAGGGACTCCCCGCTGTGCCAGTGCGTGGAGCAGGGGCTC
>NC_057711.1:4580011-4586502 GCF_004010195.1 Chiloscyllium plagiosum | reverse complement strand
CAGTGCCTGGAGCAGGGACTCCCGGCTGTGGCAGTGCCCGGAGCAGGGACTCCCGGCTGTGACTGTGCGTGGAGCAGGGACTCCCGGCTGTGGCAGTGCCCGGAGCAGGGACTCCCGGCTGTGGCAGTGCCCGGAGCAGGGACTCCCGGCTGTGACAGTGCGCGGTGCAGGGACTCCCGGCTGTGACAGTGCGTGGTGCAGGGACTCCCGGCTGTGGCAGTGCCCGGAGCAGGGACTCCCGGCTGTGGCAGTGCCTGGAGCAGGGACTCCCGGCTGTGACAGTGTCCGGAGCAGGGACTCCCGGCTGTGGCAGTGTCCGGAGCAGGGACTCCCGGCTGTGGCAGTGCGTGGTGCAGGGACTCCCGGCTGTGGCAGTGCCCGGAGCAGGGACTCCCGGCTGTGACAGTGTCTGGAGCAGGGACTCCCAGCTGTGGCAGTGCCTGGAGCAGGGACTCCCGGCTGTGGCAGTGCGTGGTGCAGGGACTCCCGGCTGTGACAGTGCGTGGAGCAGGGACTCCCGGCTGTGACAGTGCCCGGAGCAGGGACTCCCGGCTGTGGCAGTGCGTGGAGCAGGGACTCCCGGCTGTGGCAGTGCGTGGAGCAGGGACTCCCGGCTGTGGCAGTGCGTGGAGAAGGGACTCCCTGCTGTGGCAGTGCGTGGAGCAGGGACTCCCGGCTGTGACAGTGCGTGGAGCAGGGACTCTGCAGATATTATCCTCTACATTCGTTCCACTGGTTGGTTGTGGATAGACCTTTTGTTCCTTAGTGTTACCCATGTTAAACTGTTCTTGAACCCTCTGAGACATTCTCCTTCTCCAGCATGATGCTGGACTAAATCAGGGGCAGCACAGTGGCTCAGTGGAGTGTTGCTCAGTGGTGGCTCAGTGGTGAGCACTGCTGCCTCACAGCACCAGGGACCCCAGTTCAATTCCAGCCTTGGGCGAATGTCTGTGTGGAGTTTGCACATTCTCCCCGTGTCTGCGTGGGTTTGGTTAGCACTGCTGTCTCACAGCACCAGAGACCCAGGTTCAATTCCCGTCTCAAGCAACTGCCTGTGTGGAGTTTGAACATTCTCCCCGTGTCTGCGTGGGTTTTCTCTGGGTGCTCTGGTTTCCTCCCACAGTCCAAAAATGTGCAGGTCAGCTGGATTGGCCATGCTAAATTTCCCATTGTGTCCAGGGATGTGTAGGTTAGTCATGGGAAATGTAGGAGTGGGTCTGTTTGGGATACTTTTCAGAGGGTTGGTGTGGACTCAATGAGCCAAATAGTCTGCTTCCACACTGTAGGGACAGTGGGAAGGCTGGTCAGAAGAATGGACAAAATATAAAAGACTGTAACAAATGACCAAAAACATTAGGAGAGAAAATTGAAAGTAAGAAAGAAAGCTGGCCAGAAATACAAACACATGGTAATATCTTCAAACCAAAGAGTTTAAAAAGTGAACATTTGTCCTATAGAAACTGAGACTGGAGAATTAATAATGCGCAATAAAGAAACAGACAATATATTTTGCTTTGGTCTTCATGATAGCCCTTTTTGAAAAGCACAAACAAGGTATTTTAAGTACACTCAGTGACTTGGCCTCCACAACTTTCTGAGGCGATGGGTTCCACAGATTCATCACCCTCCAGCTGAAGACATTCCTCCCATCTCAGCTCTAACAAGTTGGCTCTTCACTCTGAGGCTGTGCCCTTCGATCCTCGTCTCTCCTACCAATGGAAACCTCTTCATTGTGTCCACTCTATACAGGTCTCTCAGTATTCTGTACATTTCAATCAGATTCCCCCTCATCCTTCTAATCTCCATCTAGTACAGACCCAGAGTCCTCAAGCACACCTCACAAGACAAGCTCTTCATCCCTGGGATCATTCTTGTAAACCTCCCCGGGCCCCCTTCAATGTCAGCACATCCTTCCTTACATACAGGACTAAAAACTGCTCACAATATTCCAAATGTAGTCTGACCAGAAACTTATACAGCAATACATCTCTGCTCTTGTATTCTAGTCCTCTTGAAATGAATGCTAACATTGCATTTAATTTCCTAACTGCCAATTAGTTAGTAAGCTTCGAGAGCTGGACACACCACAAGTTAGAGGTAAGCAAGGAGATAGGGAATAGGCAAGAGAAAAAGGCAATTAATACAGGAACCCCCAGAGGTCCTGCTCACTAAGTGGTTTTCTTTTTCTGGATCTCAGTGAGAGGGCTAGATCATTGAAGCAGTGCAGCATCAGCAAGCCTGTGACACAGCAACTGGTCGTGCTGTACAGGAGGAGAGGATGGAGAGTGGAATTGATCAGCAATTCTTTATTAAGGGGGATAGATAAGTGGTTGTGCGGCTGTCCATGTGACTCCAGGTTGATTTGTTGGCTTCTTGGTGCTCGAGTCAGTTTTATTTCGGAGAGTTAGTGCTGTAATGGTATTGTCACTGGGCTAATAATCCAGAAATGTGGTGCTTATGCTCGAAACATCGAATCTCCTGCTCCACAGATGCTGCCTGACCTGCTGTGCTTTTCCAGCACTATGCTTTTTGACTTTGATCTCCAGCACCTACAGCCCTCACTTTCACCTAATAATCCAGAACCCAAGGCTAATATACTGGGGAAATGGGTTCAAATCTCATCGTAGCAAATGGTGCAATTTGAATCAATGAAAAACATCTGGCATTAAAAGCTTTTCAAATGGTAACCAGGTCAATTATTGTAAAAGTCCATCTGGCTCACTAATATCTTTTAAGGAAGGAAATCTGCCAAACTTGCCTGGTCTGGCCTCCATGTAACTCCAAACCCACAGTCATGTGGAGGACACTTAACTGTTCCCTGGGAAATTAGCTGGCCATACCAGTGACACTGACATAGAGTCATAGAGATGGGCAGCACAGATCAGACTGCTTTGTCCAACTCATCTAACTTGACCAGATATCCGAAATTAATCTAGTCCCTTATCCCTCTAAACCCTTCCTATTCATATACCCATTCAGGTGCATTTTAAATGTTGCAATTGTACCAGTCTCCACCACGTCCTCTGGCAGCTCACTCCATATGCACCACCCTCTACATGAAAAGATTGCCCCATATCTCTTTTAAATGTTTCCCTTCTCACCCATAAACAAATAAAAATAGTCATAGAATGACTGCAGGACATTCATCTGAGGGAAAACTTTCAGCCAGATGTCATGGCCCTAATGATGTAGGTAAGGGTGCAGGGTTCTTGTAAACAAAATTTAGGGAGCCTTGCAGAAAATTAGCCAGCTGTAGTAATCCACATCAATACCAAGTCCAGTTGAGTACAGAAATAGAAAAATAAGACAGTTCACAAGGAAAATAAATAAAATATGAGTGCATGACTGCAGTGGCAAGAAAAACATACAAATCAGAAGCAGAGATAGGCCATTCAGCCCATCAAGTCTGCTCCACTATTCAATAAAATCATGGGCAATCTGATGGTAAACTCACTTCCCGTGCTAACATTTTATCCTCTTTCTTAACAAAAGTCTGTCCGTCTTTAAAAGTATTCGAGTGCCCGAGTCCTAGAGTCAAGTGCCTGGAGGTCATCCTAGAGTCTTAAAAGAAATGCCTACGGAGTTAATTGATGCATTGGTTTTCATTTTCCAAAATTTCCTTTATTCGGGAATGGTTCCATTAAATTGGAAAGTAATTAATGTAACTTGTTTATTCAAAAAGGCAGGATGACTGAAAATAGGAATATATTGGCCAGTCGGCTTTATATCTGTCATAGCAGAAATATTAGAAACAATTATTAAAGACATTGTAGCAGCATGTTTAGGTAAGTCCAAGGTAATCAGGCACAGTCACCATGGTTTTGTGAAAGGGAAACTGGATGATTGATTGGTGCTCTTTGGGTAAGTTATGTACAACTACTTTTGATAAGGTGCCACATCAAAGATGATTGCAGAAAATTAAAGCTTGTGGTGTTTGAGGTAACCTGTTGACATAGTTGGAATATTGAGGTAAAGGGCTTTTGCCTGAAACGTCGATTTCGAAGCTCCTTGGATGCTGCCTGAACTGCTGTGCTCTTCCAGCACCACTGATCCAGAATCCATTGTTGGAATATTGCCTCACGAACAGGAAGCAGAGAGTAGGAACAAGTGAGCATTTTTCAAGTTGGCAGGATGTCATGGCTGGTGTGCCGCAGGGGGCAGTGCTGAGGCCTCAACTCATTACAATTTGTACAAATGACTTGAATGAAGGGAAAGAACACAAGCTCACCAAATTTACTGATGACATAAAGATGTGTGTGCCGACTTATACAATGTTTCACTTTTTTTTTCATGTAAAAGTGCAGGTGACAATAAATTTCTGTTCTATTCTATAAGTAGAAAAGAGTTTTGAAAGGACATAAGGAAGCTACAGAAGGTAATATATGGGAAGTGAGTGGGCAAAGATCTGACAAATGGTGTATAATGAGGAAAAATGTGAACTCGTCCATTTTGGCAAGAAGAATAAAAAAGAAGCAGATTATATAAATGGTGATAGATTGGAGAAATCTGAGTTTTGAGGGATTGAAATGAAGTACCGAATAAGGTCTTATTGGTTGAGTTCAGAAACAAAAAAAGAAGCCACATTACTTGGTGTGTACTATCAACCCCTAAACAGTGGGAGAGAATCAGGCAGGAAATTATCCTTAGGAATGGAAGGAAGATGAAGCAAAAAAAAAGCTTATGACAATCTTAAAAAAAAAATAATCATTTCAGAAACCAGACAAGGAACATCCATCCCCTCCACCACTGACGCTCAGTAGCAGCAGTGTCTACTATCAACAAGATGCACTGCAGATGTTCACCAAGGCTCCTCAGCCAGCACCTTCTAAACCTACGACCACTTCCATCTAGAAGGACAAGGGCAGCAGGTACATGGGAACACCACCCCCTGCAAGTTCCCCTCCAAGCCCCTCACCATCCTGACTTGGAAATATATCGCCATTTCTTCAGTGTTGCTGGGTCAGAATCCTGGAATTCGTCTCCTAATGGTATTGTAGATTTTCTACTCCCTAAGGACAGCAGCAATTCAAGAAGGCAGCTCACTACCAACTTTTCCAGTACAGTTAGGCGTGGGAAATAAGTATTAGCCCAGCCAGGAATCACTCATTTCCCTTGAATGATTTTTTAAAGATATGACAGGACTACAGAGCATAGATCTAATCTGTGGTTATGGCATTAGTTTGTGACAGCATAGCATTAATTAAGTGATAGTGTTGTATCAGTCCAATGATGATGTTGTAATATCCAATGAAAGAAATGGATCCAGAGAGTGGTTTTCTGCTGGGGAATTTGATTGTTGGAATAGTGTTGGGGAGCTACAGTTGGGATCTGGTGACCTTTCTGCTCCCCCAGGGTTTCCCCCGCTCAGATTAAGTTGGTGACAGTGAAGCCTGTGGGTAGCATCAGTGGGAGGATCCTTCATCCTGGGGAACAGCTCATTATTAGCCACTCTGAGGTGCACAAGATATGATGAGCCTTCCCAGTAATAGGCTCCTCTCTAGCCAGCATCAGAGACCTCCATTTAACAGACTGACACAGATTGATGAGTGACCTATGTCAGTGAGGCACGTGAACTTATTCATCTTAACATCCTCATCTTAGCTCCACACATGGATAAAAGTTGCATGGGGGGGATCTAAGATGGCGGCGATCTGAGAAGATCACACTGCAGAGCTTCGCATCGCAGCAGGGTCCTTTAACCCACCCAACCCAGGTCATCAGGATTTCGTGGGGCGTTGGAAAGATTGTGGAGCCCAAAGAAACATTTAAAAATTGACTTGCCTGTATTTTCAGCTGTCCAGAAATGCCTAAAAAGGGAGGACGATCTGAGGCCGGGCCTGCAGCTCAGCCTGCAGCAGCCTCGGAGCCGATTACTCTCCAGGACCTGGTGAACCAGCTCTCGAAATCTCGCAAGATGTTGTGGAAATAGATTGAAGAGAAGCATGAGCAGCAGCTGGGAGACCTGGAGAAGAGGACAGATGAGGTGGAGCACAGGGTCACAGTGGTGGAAGCTGATGCCAGTTCATTCAAGGAAGAGATCCAAGCCCTGAAGACGCAGGTTCGTAATTTGCACGACCAAGTGGATGGTCTTGAAAACAGGGGCAGGTGAAAAAAACATTCGGATCATCGGTCTGCCCGAGGGTAAGGAAGGTGAGTGGTCTGTGGAATTTGTTGAAGATTGGCTTCCGAAATTCCTTGACTTGGAGACTGGCATGAGAGGATTGAAGATAGAGAGGGCTCACCGAGTCGCAGCACGGAGATCGGGTCTGGGTCAACGCCCTCGTCCTTTCCTGGTGCGGTTCCATCATTACAGGGATAAGGAGAGAGTCATGGAGGCTTCCAGACTCCAGGGGAAGGATCCAAAGGCCCTAATTTACGAGGGGTCTAAGATCATGTTTTTTCAGGACTTTTCAGTGGCGGTGATCCAGAAACGAAAATCGTATGATGGTGTCAAGAGAAGATTGAAGGAGCTTGGGATTCAGTACTCCCTG
>NC_057711.1:4562865-4576876 GCF_004010195.1 Chiloscyllium plagiosum | reverse complement strand
TTCTGGATTGGCTGTTCAAAGCCAATTTTACTCAATTATTTGAAAAAATTAAACAAGATCTCCAAAGATGGGAGGCACTTCCAGTCTCATGGTTGGGTCAGATAGTGCTTATTAAGATAAATATTCTCCCTCGTTTGCTATACCCTATACGGATGCTCCCCCTGATTTTCAATAAACACTCAGGAGACTGAACAGTTGGTTCAGCTCCTTTATCTGGCACCGTAAACGGCCCCGCATTAAATTAGCTAAACTGCAGTTGCCTCACAGATTAGGGGGAGTAGACCTTCCGGACATTAAAAATTACCAATGAAGCTCACTTTTGACCTACATGAGTGATTGGGTTTGTGGGGACCCTCTTTCAATATGGCTAGATATCGAAGCCTCCCAGGCAAGGTGCCCCCTTACCAGTTTGCTGTTTTTGGACATGGTGAGGACAGTTAGGGAATATTGCCATAACCCAATAGTCATCAATACTGTTAAAGCATGGAGGGCAATTCGGCAGAGGGAAGGTAATATTGGCTAAACATCTTTGTTTAGACCTTTAGTGGGTATGATAGATTCAGGATTTAAACCGGGTTTTCAACCGGGTATGATAGATTCAGGATTTAAACATTGGGCAGCTAGGGGTATATCTTGCATGGGTGATTTATTTAATGATGTCCTTTGATCAGTTAGTACGGAACAACGAGTTACCTAACAGAGACCTCTTTCGTGCTTTTCAAGTTAGGGATTTTATTCAAAAAAAGACCACACTTTTGACTGATCCCTGCAAATCTGACATAGAAAGAGGGGTACTAAGGGCTAAGAGTACATTCTCTGTCAGTACTTTATATCACCAATTGGGGGGGGATGCCACCTCAGATGAGAGAAAGAGAGCTGGGTGTTGAGGTCTTCTCAGAGGCATGGGAGGATATTTGGGAGAATGCAAGGAAGATATCAATTTGCTTTACAGTTGAAGATTCTCGACTGGGTCCACTTAGCCCCAAACCGTTTGTCAAAATTCAAACCAGGGGTATCTTCAGCATGTCCGAAGTGCAAGGTCTGTACGGGTACTCTTACCCATTGTCTTGTGAAAGGCTTCAAACATATTGGAGCGCTGTGGCGAGCCCAATGGAGAAGATTTTAGGTGTAGGGCTGGAGAAGGACCATATTTCTCTCCTTTTGGGCCTACCCATTGTATTTCCTGCAGATGCACATAAGAAAAAACTTTTCAATATTCTTATGTTCTATGCAAGGAAGAATATCTTGCTAGGTTGGATATCAGAAAACCCCCCAGGCCTGTCGGGTTGTAGTTTAGGTTTTTTTAAAATTTTATATGTTTATACATTCATACAGGAGGGTGGGTTGGGGAATCTTTTTTATTATTTGGGTTTAATTTTGCACTATTTTTGTACTGTTTTGAATTGCATTGTTTTGTATTTCTAATATTTAAAAATCTATTTTTTCTTAATAAAAATATATTATATAAAAAAAGTCGCTACCACAGCCACATTTGCTTATGCTACTTTCTCCTCCTCTAGCTTATCTCTCCACGCTTCAGGCTCTCTGCCTTTATTCCTGATGAAGGGCTTTTGCCCAAAACGTCGATTTTGCCTGTCCTCGGATGCTGCCTGAATTGCTGTGCTCTTCCAGCACCACTAATCCAGAATCTGGTTTCCAGCATCTGCAGTCATTGTTTTTACCTTGTTTGTATCCAGTCATGTCATTGCACTTTAATGTGTTAGCCATTATCAATCACAGGACTTTAGACTCACTGGACTCCACCTGAACGCAGACAGGGAGAAAATGGTGGCCTCAGACTGACTATTGTTACCAGCAGCTAAACAAGAAGGTTCAGAGATTCTCCAGCTGAGGCACAGTGCTCCAGGCCATTGGCAGTTTCTCTCAGAGCTGACCTAATGCCCTTTAGGGAGGGATATCTGCTGGTCTACATGTGACTGCAGACCCCACCAATGTCACTGACTCTGAACTGCCCTCTGAAAAGCACAAGCAAACTGATCAGTTCAAGGGCCATTAGAGATTGGTAACTTGGATGAGCATTCTGAATGGATGTCTTGACAGTGATGCCCACATGCCATGAAGGATCAAAGTAAAGAAGATCACTGATAACTTTATCCTGACTGTTTTCTCATTCATTCATGGAACATGGGTGTCGCTGACTGGACCAGCATTTCTTACCCGCCCCTTATTGCCCCTGGAAAAGGTGGGGGTGAGCTGCCTTCTTGACCCGCTGCAGTCCATGTGCTGTAGGTTGACCAACAATGCCCTTAGGGAGAGAATTCCAGGATTCTGACCCAGCGAAACTGAAGGAACGGCGATATATTTCCAAGTCAGGATGGTGAGTGGCTTGAAGAGGAACTTGCAGGGGGTGGTGTTCCCATGTATCTACTTGTCTTTCTGGATGGAAGTGGTTGTGGGTTTGGAGCTTTGGAGAATTGACTATTGGCTGTTGCTTCAACCAGGAACACAGGAGGTCGGGACAGTTTGACTCCCTATGAAGTTTCTTTCCACCTTCAAAGGAGAGGAGAATGGATCCACTCAGGTCTTAGGAGAAAGTGAGGACTACAGATGCTGGAGATCAGAGTCGAGAGTGTGGTGCTGGAAAAGCGCAGCAGGTCAGGCAGCATCTAAGGGGCAGGAGAGTCAACGTTTCTGGCAGGAGCCCTTCATCAGGAATGAGGCTTGTGAGCCGAGGTGGTAAAGAGATAAACTGGAGGGGGATGGAGCCGGGGCGTACTTGACAAGGGAGTTGTAGAGGGAATGGTTTTTACGGAAAGCGGATGGGGTGGGGAGGAAAAAATATCTCTGGCGGTGGGGTCCATTTGTAAGTGGCGGAAATGGCAGATGTGATCTATACGGAGGTTGGTGGGGTGGAAGGTGAGGACCAGGGGGTTTCTGTCCTTGTTGCGGGTTGGAGGGGTAGAGTTCAAGGGCGGAGGTGTGGGATGTAGAGAATATGTGCTGGAGGGCATCACCGACCATGTGGAAGGGGGAATTGCCATCTTTGAAGAAGAGGGCCATCTGGTGTGTTCTTTGGTAGAACTGGTTTTCCTGGGAGCAGAGGCAGAGAATTGAGAATAAGAGATATCATTTTTATAGGAGGCAGGTGGAAGGAGGTTAGTCCAGGTAGCTGTGGGAGTCGGTGGGTTTGTAGAAGATGTCTGTGTTGAGTAGATCACAATGGATGGAGATGGAGAGGTCCAGGAAGGGGAGGGAGGTGATTGAGATGGTCCAGGTGAACTTAAGGTCAGGGTGGAATGTGTCGGTGAAGTCGATGAACTATTCAACGTCCTCATGGGAGCCTTCCACGTGCATCAGAGTTTTACCTGCACTTCCACATGTATCATTTATTGTATCCCTTGTTCCCGATGTGGTCTCCTCTACTTTGGAGAGACAGGGCACCTACTCACAGAGTGCTTCAGAGAACAAATCCGGGACACCCACACCAACCAACCCCACCACCCCGTGGCTGAACATTTCAAATCCCCCTCCCACTCCACCAAGGACATGCAGGCCCTGGGCCTTCTCCATCGCCACACCCTAACCACCTGACGCTTGGAGGAAGAATGCCTCATCTTCTGCCTTGGGACCCCCCCATCTACATGGCATCAATGTGGATTTCACTGGTATCCTCATTTCCCCTCCCCCCACCTTATCCCAGATCCAATCATCCAATTTGACACCGCCCTCATGACCTGTCCTACCTGTCCATCTTCCTTCCCACTATCCGCTCCACCCTCCTCTCCGACCTATCACCATTACCCCCACCTCCATCTACATATCGCACTCTTAGCTACATTCTCCCCAGCCCATCACCTTCCATTTATCTCTCCAACTCCTCGGCTCTTAAGCCTCAGTCCTGTTGAAGGGCTCTTGCCTGAAACTTTGATTCTCCTGCCCCTTGGATGCTGCCTAACCTGCTGTGCCACTCAGGCTTGCAGCAGCATAGGATTAGCATTTAGACTCCTGAGACATAGGTAATCAGAAAGAACAGATTAGATAAAAATAAGAATTATCTTTAGTTTTTCCTACATTTTGCAGATTTACAAATTGCAGACTTTTTTTGAAATTCCAGTTCTTTTCACTCTGTCTTGTTGACATTTGAAAAGCTGACACATGAACTTTTTCTTGGAAGGGAGGAAGGTTCAGTGTGTGCTTTTCCTGTTTAAGCAACAGTTGAGCCAACTTGAAATTTGGTCACAGGGCTTGGGGCCAGCTCAGGCTGGAACTGCAACTGGAGTGGTGCCAAAGTGCTGTGTGAAATTGTCTCCATCAGCACTTCTGCCATCAGCTGACATCATCTCTTCAAACTGTTTTGTTCTTTTAAATGTTTGCCCTTGATTAAATGCCAGAAATGAAACGTGTTTAGCTCAATGTTAACTCTAAGATGCCCAGAAAATGTGTTATGCAAATACTAGTTTTACAATAGTTAGAAATATGAAATATGAAATGTTACCACCACAAAAACAAGGTTCTTGCCTAATTTTGTGCTGTTGGAGGGAGACCTGCTAAGATCGAGTTGGCTTGGAAGAAAGCTTGCTTTGAATAAGTGTCCATCTGATCTCTACCATTTCTAAAAAGAAAACTCTCTACATCTGTTCAGGGTGAAACTTATTTGTCCTTTTGAAAAAGTGATTGAAAGGAAAATCTCAAGGTTGTATTTCCTGAGCAAGTTGTGTTCTCCCTCAGCTAAAGAATCACTACTCTTCCATGGTGAATACATTCATGCCACATAAATGCCAGACAATGACCATCTGTAAGAAATGATTATCTAACCATTACCTGTTAATATTCAGTTTGTTACCTTAACTATCATCATCTTGGAGATTATCATTTCCTACAAACTGAACAGGACTAGCCATATAAATACAATGGCTACAAGGACAGGTCAGAGGTTCGGAATGCAGCGGCAAGTAATTCACCTCTTGACTGCTTAAAATTAGTAAGTAGATTATTCCTTTGGAAGTGCTGCCTGCTCGCATTGTTGATAATACCTTGAGAAGGGAATTGAACACAAAAGTGAGGTTATGCTTCACTTAGACCGGGCACTGTTGGGATCACATGTGGAGTAGAGAATTAGTCTCCTTATTTACGGAAGGTTGTGAATGCAATGGAAGCAGTTCAGAGAAGGGTTGCCAAACCAAAACTGGATATGATTAGGTTGTCTTATGAGGAACGATTGAGCAGGCTGAGCTTGCATCTGCTGGAGTTCGGAAGAGCAAGAGGTGATTTGATTGTTGCATGAGATCCTAAGGGATCTTGAGAGGGCACATGTGGAAATGATGTTTCCTGCTGTTGAAAAATCTACAACTAAGGGTTATACAGTCAAAAATAAGGTGTTGTCCATTTAAGATAGAGATGAGAAGTAATTTTTTCTCACTAGTATCTGTACAAGGCACTAGTCAGACCATAACTATAATACTGTGAACAGTTTTGGGCCTGTTATCTAAGGAGAGATATGGTGGCTTTGGAGACAGTCCAGAAAAATTTCACTCAGCTGATACCACATATGAAGGGACCACCTTATGAAGAGAGGTTGAGTAGATTCAGTCTGCACTCACTGGAGTCTAAAAGAATGAGAGGTAACCCATTGAAACAACAAGGACTTGACAGGGTCGATGCAGGCAGGTTGTTTCCTTTTGTGGGAAAGTCTGGGACCAGAGGATGTGGTCTCAGAATAAGGGGTTGGACTTTTAAGACAGAGATGAGGAGGAATTTCTTCCCTCAGTAGCTAGTGAACCTGTGTAATTTATTACTGCAGAGAGCTATTGAAGCTGGGTCAATCAGTATATTCAAGGCTCGGATAGACTGATTTTAATTAGTAATGGAATCAAGGATATGGGGAAAAGGCAGGAAAGTGGAGTTGAGGATTATCAGATCAGCCATGATCTCATTGAATGGTGAAGCAGACTCGATGGGCTGAATGGCTGATTTCTGCTTCTACATTTTATGGTCTTATTGAGTATTTGGAACTCCCTTCCTGTAAAGGCAGCAGAAGCAGAGTCATAGAGATGTACAGCACAGAAACAGACTCTTTGGTCCAACTCATCCATGCCCACTAGATATCCCAACCCAATCTAGTCCCATTTGCCAGCACTTGGCCCATATCCCTCCAAATCCTTCCTTTTCACATACCCGTCTAAATGCCTTTTAAATATTGTTATTGTATCAGTCTCCACCACTTGCTCATTCCATACATATACTGCCCTTTGTGTGAAAAAATTGCCTCTTAGGTGCCTTTTATATCTTTTCCCTCTCACCCTAAACCTATGCCCTCTCGTTCTGGACTGCCCACCCTGGGGAAAAGACCTTGTCTATTTACGCTATCCATGCCCCTCATGGTTTTATAAACCTCTATAAGGTTACCCCTTAGCCTCCAACACTCCTGGGAAAACAGCCCCAACCTAGTCAGCTTCTCCCTAAAGCTCAAATCCTCCAACACTGGCAACATCCTTGCGAAGCTTTTCTAAACGCTTTCAAGAGGGAGACCAGAATTGCAGGCAATATTCCAATAGTGGCCTAACCAATGTCCTGTACAGCCGCAACTTGACCTCCCAACTCCTGTAAACAATGCTCTGTCCAATACAGGAAAACATACCAAACGCCTTCTTTACTATGAACTATGAACCTGTACTCCAACGTCTCTTTGTTTAGCAACAATCCTCAGGACCTTGCCATTAAGTGCTGTGCCTTTCCAAAATGCAGCACCTCACATTTATCTAAATTCAACTCCATCTGCCACTCCTTGGACCACTGGTCTATCTGATCAAGATCCCATTGTACTCTGAGGTAACCTTCTTCACTGTCCACTACATCTCCAATTTTGGTGTCATTTGCAAACTTACTAACTTTCCCTCCTAGGTTGACATCCAAGTTATTTACATAAATGATAAAAATCATGGACCTAGCACCAATCCTTGTGGTACACCACAGGTCACAGGCCTCGAGTCTGAAAAGCAATCCTCCACCACCACCTTTGAGCCAGTTCTGTATCCAAATGGCTAGTTTAGATTAGATTACTTACAGTGTGGAAACAGGCCCTTCGGCCCAACAAGTCCACACCGACCCGCCGAAGCGCAACCCACCCAGAACCATTCCCCTACTTTTACCCCTGCCCCTAACACTACGGGCAATTTAGCATGGCCAATTCACCTAACCTGCACATTTTTGGACTGTGGGAGGAAACCGGAGCAAACCCACACAGTCAGTCGCCTGAGGCGGGAATTGAACCCGGGTCTCTGGCGCTGTGAGGCAGCAGTGCTAACCACTGTGCCACCGTGCCGCCCGTTCTCCCTGTATTTCATGTGATCTAACCTTGCTAACCAGTCTCCCATGAGGAACCTTGTCAAATGCCTACTTGAAGTCCATATAGACCATATCCACTGCTCTGCCCTCAGCAATCCTCTTTGTTACTTCTTCAAAAAAACTCAATCAAGTTTGTGAGACATGATTTCCCACTCACAAAGCCATGTTGACTGTCCCTAATCAGCACGTGCCTTTCCAAATGCTTGTAAATCCTGTCCCTCAGGATTCCCTCCAACAACTTGCCCACCACCGATATCAGGCTCAATGGTCTATAGTTCCCTGGCTTTTCCTTACCATCTTTCTTAAACAGTGGCACCACATTAGCCAACCTCCAGTCTTCCAGCAACTTACCTGTGACTATCGATGATACAAGTATTTCAGCAAGAAACTCAGCAATCACTTCCCTAGCTTCCCACTGAATTCTAGGGTACACCTGATCAGGTCCTGTGAATTTTTCCACCTTCATGGCATTTTATGATATCCAGCACCTCCTCCACCATACCATGAACATTTTTCAAGATGTCACCATCTATTTCCCTAAATTCTATATCTTCCATGTCCTTCTCCACAGTAAACACTGATGCAAAATACTCATTTAGTATCTCCCCCATCTCCTGCAGTTTCACATATAGACTTCCTTGCTGATCTTTGAGGGGCCCTATTCTATCCCTGGTTACCCTTTTGTCCTTAATATATTTATAATATTGGCTTCATTCAGAGGCTCACTGAAGATGTTATCTAGTATGGTGACGAAACATTTGAAAACCAACCTTCCAGCTCAGTGAGCAAACCTACATCCAGAACTTCAACCTGAGCTACAAATCTTCTCAAAACTTGCTAATATTTATAAAATTCCTTTGGATTCTCGTTAACCCTATTTGCCATGGATATTTTAAAGGCAGAGATCAATGTTTCATGAGCAAAGGGAGGGTGAAAGATTATTGAGTGTTGGTAGGAATTTGAAATAGTTATGTTAACCTTGATCTAACTGATTGGGGGTAGTAGGGCAGCGGGGTTGGGGGGAATACTGGCTGATTAGCCTAGTTTTGTCTGTAATTTTGGGGTTCAAAAGTTTGTAACATGTTTGAGCAGGGAGTGAAGGGATATGAGGAGTGAGTGGGTAAGTGGAGATGAAGTAAAAACAATGACTGCAGATGCTGGAAACCAGATTCTGGATTAGTGGTGCTGGAAGAGCACAGCAATTCAGGCAGCATCCGAGGACAGGCAAAATCGACGTTTCGGGCAAAAGCCCTTCAAATCGACGTTTCGGGCAAAAGCCCTTCAAATCGACGTTTCGGGCAAAAGCTCTTCATCAGGAATGATGAAGGGCTTTTGCCCGAAACGTCGATTTTACTGCTCCTCGGATGCTGCCTGAATTGCTGTGCTCTTCCAGCACCACTAATCCAGTAAGTGGAGATGAAGCTGAAGATGAGCAATGGCTTAATCATATTGATTGGTAAAGCAGGTTCGATGAGCTGAATGGTCTACTCCTGCTCCCATTTCCTATGTTTATATGAAGTGCACTGGTTTAATTCCTGGGAATGTCACTTTATGAGGAATGATTTTGCAGATTGGGTCTACCTTCATTGAAGGTTAGACAAATGAGAGGTGATCTTAGTCAAACAGGCAAAATTATGAGGAGTTTAACAGAATGGATGCTGAGAAGATGTTTCCCCATGAATGGAGTCAAACTAGAAATAGTGAACACCATTTTAAAATAACATGTTGGCAATTTAAGGCAGAGGTGAGGAGGAAATTCTTCTTTCAGTGGTTCATAAATCTAAGGAAATCGAGACCCCAGGGAGCAGTGAAGGCTAGGTCATTCAATTTAATCAAGATTTAAGGTCAGTAGATTTTTGAACTGTAGGGAAGTGAAGCATTATTAAAGCCCTGCTGGTCTGTGGAGTTGAGCCAAGATCAAATTATCCATAAGGTTAAAAAGCACACAACAGCACGTTATAGTCCAACAGGTTTATTTAGAAGCTCTAGCTTTTGGAGCGGTGCTCCTTCATCAGGTGGCTGTGGAACAGGACCAAAAGACACAGAATTTATCAATGATCATAGTGAGCAGCCAGGCTCGAGGGGCTGGATTGTCACTCTTACAACAGCAAGCTAGGAGCTTAAAGAACATTATTTAAATCAGTTGACCTGGCTGGTTGGGTGAATGCACAAATAAAATACACAGTTTATGGTGCAATATTCTTGATTTTCTATCAGTACTTGGCAGACAAATGCATATGTGATCAGGCGACAGATCAGCAAATGACCAAGTAATCTCCTCAAGGTTACAAAGATTGAGAAATCTCTGTATGAGATTGTGCTCATTCAGTATAACAGGAACAGTCACTATTACTCCCTGATGATACGAAAATCACCTGCGAGCATTTCTCCCTGTCCAAAGTCACTGACAGCGACATGAATGATTTCATTGACTCAAATATAATCTTAGTTAGAAGTCACTCCTCACCCTGAGCTTTGACATGTGGAAGGCATCTGAAAGCACTGGAGCAATCCCATCAACACTGCCTGCCCAAGACCCTGTGAATCCACTGGGAAGAAAGACACACAAACACCTACATCCTCCACCAGGTATTCTACACTCAGCCTTGAAATGGCAGGCGAGCCCCAGTTAGACCGCCAATGATGATGATGACTCTCTACCCAGCTCATTATGTAATCACGCATTACCTGAAGGAGAAAAAATTAACATCATCTACTGAATGGAGTCAAACTGAACCAGTGAATGAGTGGGGACTGAAAACTAATTCTTATAAAGGTCCCTCACACATGGGTAGATTAGAACGTAGAACATACAACATAGAACATCACAGCGCATTACAGGCCCTTCAGCCCTCGATGTTGCGCCACCCTGTGAAACCAATCTGAACCCCATCTAACCTAAACTATTCCATTTTCATCCATATGTTTATCCAATGACCATTTAAACGCCCATAAAATTGGTGCGTGTACTACTGTCGCAGGCAGGGCATTCCATGCCCTTACTACTCACCGAGTAAAGAAACTACCTCTGAAATCAGTCCTATATCTATCACCCCTCAATTTAAAGCTATGACACCTCGTGCTACCCATCACCATCAGAGGAAAAAGGATCTCACTGTCCACCCTATCTAACTCTCTTACATGTCTCAATTAAGTCACCTCTCAACCTTTTTCTGTCTAATGAAAACAGTCTCAGGTCCTTCAACCTTTCCTTGTAAGACTTTCCCTCCATTCCAAGGCAATATTCTAGTAAATCTCATCTGAACCCATTCCAAAGCTTCCACATCCTTCTTATAATGTGGTAACGAGGACCCAAAGGCACAGCCTGAGAGTAAGGGGAAGACCTTTTAGAATGGAGATGAGGAGAAACATCTTCAGCCAGAGAGTAGAGAATCTATAGAATTCACTGCCACAGAAGGCTGTGGAGGCCGGGTCATTGAGTATATTTAAGACTGAGATCGATAGGTTCCTGAGTATCAAGGGGATCAAGGGTTACTGGGGGAAAGGGGGAGAATGAGATTGAGAAACTTATCAGGGAGGAGAAAGTGAGGACTGCAGATGCTGGAGATCAGAGCTGAAAATGTGTTGCTGTAAAAGCGCAGCAGGTCAGGCAGCATCCAAGGAGCAGGAGAATCGACGTTTCGGGCATGAGCCCTTCTTCAGGAATGAGGAAAGTGTGTCCAGCAGGCTAAGATAAAAGGTAGGGAGGAGGGACTTGGGGATAGGTGGAAGGAGGTTTGTGGAACGTTTCAGAGAATACCTCTGGGACACCCGGACCAACCAACCCAACCACCCTGTGGCTCAACACTTCAACTCCCCCTCCCACTCCACCCAGGAAATGCAGGTCCTTGGACTCCTCCATTGCCAGACCATAGCAACACGACAGTTGGAGGAAGAGCGCCTCATCTTCCGCCTAGGAACCTTCCAACCACAAGGGATGGACTCAGATTTCTCCAGTTTGAAGGGCTCATGCCCGAAACGTCGATTCTCCTGCTCCTTGGATGCTGCCTGACCTGCTGCGCTTTTCCAGCAACACATTTTCAGCAGTTGAGATACTTATCAGCCATGATTGAATGGCAGAGCAGACTCAATGGGCTGAATGGCCTAATTTCTGCTCCTATGTCTTATGGCCTTATTCACCACCCTGTGAAGAAATTCTTCTGCATTTCAGTTCTAAAGGGTCACCTCTTCACTCTGAGGCTATGCCCTTGGATCCTAGTCTCTCTTACCAGTGAAAACATCGTGTCCATGTCCACTCCCACCAGGTCTCTCAGTTTTCTGTAAGTTTCTTTCAGATTCACCCCCATCCTTCTAATCTCCATCGAGTACAGATCCAGAGTTCTTAACGGCTCCTCATATGACATGCCCTTCCTGGAATCATAGAATCCCTACAATGCGGAAGCAAGCCATTCAGCCCATTGGGTCTATACCGACCCTCCAAAGAGCACCCACCCAGATCGACCCTCCTCACTATATCCCTATAACCTTTTATTTTCCACAGCTAATACAACTAGACTGCACATCCCTGAACACTATGGGACAATTTAGCATGGCCATCCACCTGACCTGCACATCTTTGGAGTGTGGAAGGAAACTGGAGCACCCGGAGGAAATCCACACAGACACAGGAAAACATGCAAACTCCACACAGACAGTTGCCTGGGGGCGGAAATGAACCTGGGTCCCCGCGCTATGAGATAGCAATGGTAACCATTAAGCCACCATGTACTGTTCATCCCTCAGATCATTCTTGTAAACCATTTCTGGACCCCTCCAAGGCCAGCACATCTTTTCCTTAGATATGGGGCCCAAAATTGCTCACAATATTCCAAATGTGGTCTGACCAGAGACTCATACAGTCTCAGTAGTCGATCCCTGCTCTTGTATTCTGGCCATCTCAAAATGAATGTGAACATTGTATTTACCTTCTGAACTGCCAAGTGAACCTGCATGTTAACTTTAAGAGAATCCTGAACTAGGACCCCTATGTCCCTTTGTGCTTCAAAGTGCTGAATCTTTCCCCTTTTAGAAAATAGTCCATGTAACTAATCTTCCTACCAAAGTGCATAACTCACACTTTTCCACATTGTATTCCATCTGCCACTTGTTTATCCACTCGCTCAACCTGTCCAAGTCTTTGTGCAGCCTCCCACCTCCTACCTGCCCTTCCATGAATCTTTGTGCCATTTCAAAATTTAGCAATAAGCCCTTAATTCCTTCATCCAAATACAGTCAGAGAGTTATAGAGTCATACAGCACAGAAACAGGTCCTTCAGCCCAACTCATCTATGCCAACAGGTTTCCTAAACTGAACTACCCCCACTTGCCTGTATTTAGCTCATATCCCTCTAAACCTTTCCTATCTATGTACCTGTTTGTTAAATGTTGCAATTGTATCCACCTCTATTACTTTCTCTGGCAGCTCAATCCATACATGCACCACCTCCTGTGTGAAAATGTTGCCTCTCAAGAGCCTTTTAAATATTTCTCCTTTCACCCTAAACCTATGTCCTCTAGTTTTGGATTCTCCTTCCCTCAGTAAAGGACTTTGTCTATTTATCCTATCAATGCACCTCATGATTTGATAAACTTACATAAAGTCACCCTTCAGCCTCCTTCCCTCCAGGGAAAAAGGTCCCAGCCTATCTAGCCCCTCATTATAATTCAAACCCTCCGGTCCCGGTAACATCTGTGTAAAAGCTACTAGTTAAATACAAGTTTTTTTGTAACCCAAGGTCCTGGGGTAATACAATGTGTTTTCAGCACAGAACAAGCCTCTACGGTAGGATATGAATAGGAGCTGGGTGTGAACTTTCTGGCAGTACCTGGGGGTGTGGGATCATCATTCAGAGTGTAATGAAGTTGAAGACGTGTAGTGTACCTTTAAGAGAGACCCGGGTTCAATTCACAGCGCCAGAGACCCGGGTTCAATTCCCGCCTCAGGCGACTGACTGTGTGGAGTTTGCACATTCTCCCCGTGTCTGCGTGGGTTTCCTCCGGGTGCTCCGGTTTCCTCCCACCATCCAAAGATGTGCAGGGCCAGGTGAATTGGCCATACTAAATTGCCTGTAGTGTTAGGTAAGGGGTAAATGTAGGGGTATGGGTGGGTTTCGCTTCGGCGGGTTGGTGTGGACTTGTTGGGCCGAAGGGCTTGTTTCCACACTGTAATCTAATCTAATCTGAATGTTGTTCTGCACTGACAGCCAACAAGCACCTGTGACATGACCAGATAGCAGTCCCAGAGTGTATTGGAAAATTGAAAATATGTAACATTTGGCTGTGAAATGGATACCTGAGTTTTGGTTGCTGTTTTGACAACAATTCAAATTTAACCAATCAGTTTAAATTATGGCCCAGGATACTAAAACTCAATTTAGTTCGAATTTATTGTTTTGCCAACATTGAGCCGATGAGACAATCCAATGTTGGGGGGTACAAAATGAGCTGGAAATGTGTTGCTGGAAAAGCGCAGCAGGTCAGGCAGCATCCAGGGAACAGGAGAATCGACGTTTCGGGCATAAGCCCTTCTTCAGGAATGAGGAAAGTTTGTCCAGCAGGCTAAGATAAAAGGTAGGGAGGAGGGACTTGGGGGAGGGGCGTCGGAAATGTGATAGGTGGAAAGAGGTCAAGGTGAGGGTGATAGGTCAGACTGGGGTGGGGGCAGAGAGGTCAGGAAGAAGATTGCAGGTTAGGAAGGCAGTGCTGA
>NC_057711.1:4554116-4562554 GCF_004010195.1 Chiloscyllium plagiosum | reverse complement strand
AGGTGGCGGAAATGACGGCGGATGATGCGCTGTACATGGAGGTTGGTGGGGTGGTAGGTGAGGACCAGTGGGGTTCTGTCCTGATGGCGATTGGAGGGGCGGGGCTCAGGAGTGGAGGAGATGCGGTGGAAAGCATCGTCGACCACGTCTGGGGGCAAATTGCAGTCTTTGAAGAAAGAGGCCATCTGGGTTGTGCGGTTTTGGTACTGGTCCTCCTGGGAGCAGATGCGGCGGAGTCGAAGGAATTGGGAGAATGGGATGGCGTTTTTACAGGGGGCAGGGTGGGAGGAGGTATAGTCCAGGTAGCTGTGGGAGTCGGTCGGTTTGTAGTAGATGTCCGTGTTGATTCGGTTGCCTGAGATAGAAAATGAGGACCTTTTCAAAATTGATCAAAGAGCAACTGCCATCGAGACAGAAATGCCTAGAGATCTAACATTTTGCTCTCCATGAAATTAGGAAACACACTCAATCAAAGGTACTTTTTCATATGAAATATACTTGCTGTAAAAAGGAGTTGGCCCAGGGAGATCTTCTGTTGGAAGAAGGAAGATACAGAACACGACAGTAGCTGTGTGGTTTTGAAATTAAGTTGATGTAATTTTAATAAGTGTCTTATTGGAACAGCATTTGTTATAGCGTTGGAGGCAGATAATAAGTAGTAAAGAGAAAGGGAGGCTTAGAATCGTCAATAGTTGTTTAATGTTCACTTTTAGAGTTAAAATAAATTAATGTTATTTTCTTTAAATAGTGGAGTTTGGGAGTTCTCTGTCACTCATATTTTAATGGATTACAAGGCTTTTCTGGAGGTTTGGTTGAATTAACAGAAGGGTTCACTGCCCTATTGTGACAGTTTGTGGGCTTGGGTCCGAGATTTGGACAGATCCAGTCTGACACTTGGAGAGATTTGAATAGTTTTGGGGTATGAAATGTCCCAGCAGATTTAAACACTTGCTGATTAGTGTCCCAGATCTTTAAATAAAATGTAGTTGGGAAAATGTGTTTAATTTTGGTTACTTGTGGTTGGTTAAAAGTGAGGGAAATGACTCTTAAGATTGCTAAAGAGATTTTGGGGTTTGAAGATGCTTCCCAAATTTGCCAAGAAAGTTTAGAAAGATAGAGGAAGGACATACTTTTAGAATTGGCAAATAGGTTAGAATTGGGTTTAACCAGGGACAAAAAAAATGTTGAAATTGTAATGGAGTTGGTCAAGCACTTAGGTGTATCAGAGAAACAGACAAATGCAGTAGAGTTAGAAAAACTTCAATTGCGATTGAGACAAATGGAGTTAGAAGATAAAGAAAAGGGAAAGAAGGGCCATGTTAGAGTGAAAGAGAGAGAGAGGAAAAAGAAAAGGAGAGAAGGTTCTTACTTGAGCAAAAAGAAAGAGAGAGAGAATTTGAATTTGAGAAGTTGCGAAAGTCATGAACGTCAAGTTAACAGGATGGAGATGAAGAGAGAAGGTAGTGATATATACAAATATGTTAAACATTGCCACATTTTGATGAGAAAAGATGTCGATGCCTTCTTTATTTTGTTTGAAAAATTGGCTTGACAGATGGAGTGGTCAGAGAACTTGTGGGTAATGCTCGTTCAGACTAAGCTGGTGGGCAGACCTAGTGAGGTGTTTGCAGTGCTGCCAGATGAGGGGTGAAGAGATTATGCAGATGTCAAACAGGTTATTTAAGTGTTTATGAATTGGTACCAGAAGCGTATAAACAGCGGTTCAGAAACATAAAGAAGGAACCAGGTCAGACTTATGTTGTGTTTGAAAGAATTGAATGTAGTAATTTTAAAAATATATATTTTTATTGAAAAATTGGATTTTTAAATATTACAACAGTACAAAACAATACAAATCAAAACCGTACAAAAAAACCCAAATTAAAAAAAATCCAACCCACCCTCATGTACAAATGTATCAACATATACAGAAAAATATAGAATTTTTTAAAAACCCAAACTGGCTATTTAACTAAATAAATAAATAGCCACCAACAACAAACTAAAAAATAGTCATAACTCAGCCCAGCCAAACAAAATGCTCATACGTTCACAATTCCTCCTCCCTGGATATTGGACTTATAAAACACAATCGTTATGACTATATAAAAGTCCTTGTTCGTGTGGCAGATAAACCTGTGTCAAGATATTCCAAAAAGGGCTGCCGTGTTTTATAAAAATTCTCAGTTTTGTGGTGTACCATATTTGTGAGAAAATCCAGGGGAATATGCTCCATAACAATCCTCCACAAACCTGACAGGCCCCGGCGGGTTTTCGGGTATCCAACCTAGCAAGATATTCTTTCTTGCACAGAACGTGAGAATATTGATAAGCTTTTTTCGTATGCGTGTCTGCAGGAAATACAGTGGGTAGACCCAAAAGGAGAGAGATAGGGTCCTTCCCCACCCTTACACCTAAAATCTTCTCTGTTAGGCTCGCTACAGCACTCCAATATGTTTGAAGCCTTTCACAAGACCAAAGACAATGGGTAAGAGTACCCGTGCAGACCTTGCACTTCGGACATACTGAAGATACCCCTGGTTTAAATTTTGACACATGGTCCAGAGCCAAGCCCTGGTTTAAATTTTGACACATGGTCCAGAGCCAAGCAGACCCGGTGGAGAATATTCAACTGTAAAGCATGGGTCCTATTGCAAATTGATATCTTTCTTGCATTCTCCCAAATATCCTCCCATGTCTCTGAGAAGACTTCAACACCCAGCTCTCTCTCCCAGACCCTGCAGAGTCAATCAAACTCATCTGAGGTGGCACCCCACAATTGATGATATAAAGTACTGACAGAAAGTGTACTCTTAGCACTTAGCACTCCTTTCTCTATGTCGGATTTGCAGGGATCAGTCAAAAGTGTGGTCTTTTTTTGAATAAAATCCCTAACTTGAAAAAAACGAAAGAGATCTCTATTAGATAACTCCTACTTACATTCTAACTGATCGAAGGACATCATTACGTCTCGCTCAAATAAATCGCCCAGGCAAGGCACACCCCTAGCTGCCCAATGTTTAAATCCTGAATCTATCATCCCCAGTTGAAAACCCAGCATACCCACTAAAGATATAAACAAAGTCTTTTGCCAACATTGCCTTCCCTCTGCTGAATTGCCCTCCATGCTTTACCAGTATTGATGACTATTGGGTTATGGCAATGGTCCCTAACTGTCCTCACCTTGTCCAAAAAAAAGCAAACTTGTAAGGGGGCACCTTGCCTGGGAGGCTTCGATATCTAGCCATATTGAAAGAGGGTCCCCACAAACCCAATCACTCATGTAGGTCAAAAGTGAGTTTAATTGGTCATTTTTAATGTCCGGAAGGTCCACTTCCCCAATCTGTGAGGCAACTGCAGTTTGGCTAGTTTAATGAGGGGCCGCTTACAATGCCAAATAAAGGAGCTGAACCAGCTGTTCAGCCTCCTGAGTGTTTGCTTATTGAAAATCAGGGGGAGCATCGTATAGGGTATAGCAAACGATGGAGAATATTCATCTTAATAAGCGCTATTCAACCAAACCCGAGACTGGTTTGGTTTGAACATCTTTTTTAATTTTTCCAAATAATTGGATAAAATTGGCTTTGAATAGCCAGTCCAGAACTGGAGTAATGAATACGCCCAAATTCACAAAACCCTCCTGTGACCACCTAAATGGGAATCTATAGTCACCCTCAAGAGTTAGGTCCTTTGTAAGACCACCCATAGGCATAGCTTCTAACTTCACAAAATTAATCTTGTACCCGAAAAAGTGCCAAACGTGCGAATGCATCGCATCAGGCGAGGCACTGAAACTGCTGGATTTGTCAAAAAAATTAGGACATTGTCTGCATACAACAAAATCTTATGTAATTTTGACCCCACTTCTGGAGCTAGTATATTGAGATCCCCACTTATGGCCTTCGTCAACAGTTCAATCACCAAGCGATGGTGAAAGCGATGGTGAAAGGGAACAGCCCTGCCAGCTGCCCCTAAAAATATTAAAATTGCTTGATCGTGCTCCATTGGTAATGACCGCTGTGAGAGGGTCACCGTAGAGAACTTTTACCCATCTTATGAAGAGTTCGCCCAAACCAAACCGCTCTAGAGTATAGAAAAGGTACGGTCACTCGGTCAAATGCCTTCTCTGCATCTAGAGAAATCACTAATCCCTGTATTGACTGCTGTTGGCATGCTTGAATTACATTGAGCAGCCTCCTAACATTATTGGAGGATCTGCGACCCTTCATGAAGCCCGTCTGATCCTCTTTAATAATAGAGGATACCACAGTCCCCAGCCTTAATGCGAGAGCCTTAGATAGGATTTTAAAGTCCAAATTTAAGAGCGAGATGGGCCTCTATGAAGTAAAGTCTTCCGGATCCTTCTCTTTTTTTTAAGGATAAGTGAAATATTGGCCTCTCTCAGAGCTGGTGGGAGACAATCATGACTGTATGAATCATTAAACATATTCAGCATTGGGCCTGACAGTATATGATAAATTCCTTATAGAATTCACTGGGATGTCCATCAGGCCCGGGAGCCTTTCCACTCTGAAGCTGCCTCACAGCTTCCTGCATTTTTTGCTCTGATAATGGGACATTGAGAAAGGACTGTTGTTCGGGAGTCACACATGGGAGCTTTAGATCCCTAGAAAAGGATTCCATTTTGGCCTGCCCGTCCTCATAATCCTCGGATTGGTATAACTTAGAGTAAAATTTCTGGAAAGCCATATTAATCTTTTTAGAATCACATGTTAGGTTCCCAGACTGTTCCCTAATCACGTAATGGCTTGTGGGGCACTCCTCTTTCTGGCAAGATACGCTAGGTATTTGCCTGGCTTGTAACCATGCTCATATAACCTTTGCTTTGCAAAAGCATGTTCCTTCTTTGCCGACTGCATGAGCACGGAATTTAATGCAGACCGCAGCACCATAATCCTCTGCAGTTTGACCAATGAGGGTCTGTCAAAGTAGGCCTTCTTGGCTGCCTTCAACTGTGCTTGAAGGAGATGTTACTGTTCACCCTTCTGCCACTTTTTACTGGCGGAATGTGAAATAACTAACCCCCGGCATAGGCTTTGGCAATTTCCCAGAGAACGGATGAGCTATTAACCGAGCCTCTGTTGATGTCTCGGAACACCCAAAATTCCCTAAAGAAATACTCCACAAATTTATTATCCTTGAGGATAAAGGGATCCATTCACCAGTACCTCGAACCCACTGTAACGACCTTAATCTTAACCAACAGGTACACTGGGGCGTGATCAGAGATGGTAATATTACCAATCGTACAAGATGCCACCTAATCCAAGGTTACCACAGGGGTCAGAAAAATATCAATCCTAGTGTGACATCTGTGTGGATTGGGGAAAAAACGTAAGATCCCTACCTGTAGGGTGATGACACCTCCAGACGTCCACCAACTCTAACTCCTCACACAGATCCACTAACTGTTTAATTTGTACAGAGGGTATCGAGGAACCTTTGGACAACCTGTCTACTGTGGGATCCATGAGACAGTTAAAATCTCCCCCTGATAATGATGTGTCGGTTCCTGAGACTTATCAGTTTAGAAAAAGCATCCACCAAAACTTTAAGGGGATGAGCTGGAGGGCAATAAACATTTAAAACATCATATTCTTCCCCAATTATCAAGGCTTTAAGAATTACAAACCTCCCCTGTGTGTCTTTAACACTCTCCAACAACTTAAATGGGAGATTCTTCCTAACCAACATAGACACTCCCCTACTTCTGGTATTAAATGAAAAATAAACTCGGTCAAAGCCATTCTGCTGTAATTTCAGATGCTACTTGCCATCCAAATGTGTCTCCTGTAACAAAGCAATATCCACCTTCTCCTTTCTAAGACTCAGAAGTACCTTCTTCCTCTTAATTGGTAAGTGACTTCCCTTGATATTCCGGGTACACCTTTTAATCAAATCATTAGCCATAATTTTCTGCATTAATATTTAAATTCCATAGCGGAGGAACCCGAACCACAAACTGCTGAGTCTTAGTGTCACATGATCCACCAAATATAAAAACTACATAAACTAAAAACACTACATTTAACAAACCTATAAAACTCTTGAAAATTAAAAACAACTAAAAACCAAAAAACAAACCAACGTATAAAGCGCCAACACTGCTGAGTAGGGGAACTCACCCCTTGCCCAGAGGGGGCAACTACCCATCCCAAAACTGCCCATAAGTAGGCATCTAACCATCCCAACCACCCTCACTTTTCCCAGTTAGAGTCGCAGCACAAACACAAGCAGAAAAGAATAAACATCCCATAGAATACCAACATGAATAAAAAATTTTTTTTAAAAAAAGGGAATAAATACCCCACCCATCCTTTGGTATATCCTAACTTAGAAATTGAAAATGTACATCTCTACTGCCGCCAAACATAGTTTAAACCAAATTATTATCAATAGAGGAAAAAAAAGTTAAAGGTACAACCGGACTTCCTCCGTTTCGTTTACAGAATGATAAATACATACCCAAACACACTACTTATACATACTAAAATTGTACAAATTAGGTTAGTTTGTACACAAAGTCTCTTGCCTTCTCCAACCTGTCAAAGAGTTGTATGGATCCATCTAAAGTGTACTGAAGCACCGCTGGATACCTCAGTGAGTACTGGATCCCAAGCTCCCTCAGTCTTCTCTTGACACCGTTCTAAGATTTTCGTTTCTGGATCACCATTGCTGAGAAGTCCTGAAAGAACATGATCTTAGAGCCCTCAAAAGTTAGGGCCTTCGGATCCTTCTCCTGGATTCTGGAAGCCTCCATGACTCTCTCTCTTTATCCCGGTAATGATAGAACCACACCAGGAGAGGACGAGGACGTTGATGCAGACCCAGTCTCCACGCTGCAACCCGGTGAGCCCTCTCAATCTTTAAGCCTCACATGCTAGCCTCCAAGTCAAGGAATTTCAGCAGTCAGTTCTCAACAAATTCTGTAGGCCACTCACCTTCCTTACCCTCAGACAGACCGATGATCCGAATGGTTTTTGTCCTGCCCCTGTTCTCAAGACCATCCACTTGGTCGTGCAAATTACGGATCTGCGTCTTCAGGGCTTGGATCCTATCCTTGGATGAACTGGCATCAGCTTCCACCACTGTGACCCTGTGCTCCACCTCATCCGTCCTCTTCTCCAGGTCTCCCAGCTGCTGCTCATGCTTGTGCTGCATGACAGAGATTGGAGCCAGCTTCTCTTCAATCTGTTTCTCCAGCATCTCACGAGACTTCATGAGCTTGTTCACCAGGGCCTGGAAAGTAATTGACTCTGAGGCTGCTGCAGGCTGAACTGCAGACCTGGCCTCAGGTGCTCCTCCTCCCTTTTTTGGCATCTCTGGATGGCTAGAAACACAGGTAGGTTAATTTTTAGAAGTTTCTTGGGACTCCACGATATTTCCGCGATGGCCTGGGGTGGGCGGGTTAAAGGTTCGTCCCCCTAGTGCTGTGATGCGGAACTCTGCAGTGCGATCTTAGATCGTCGCCATCTTGGATCCCCTCGAATGTAGTAATTTTGATAGATGAGTGCGGGCCTTAAAAATAGATAAGACATATGAGGCTGTAAGAGAGATTATTCTGCTGGAGATGTTTAAAAACTCACTTCCAGAGATGATAAGAATTCATGTGGATGAACAGAAAGTTAAAGAAATGAGAAGAGCAGCAGAGATGGCAGATGAATATACATTGGTGCGTAAGGTGAAGTTTAGCTTCCGACAGGATTTTCATCCTGTGAGAGACAGAAATTGGGAGTAGGGGAGATCCTACAGTACAAAACAAAGAGTAGAGCACATTGGGAACAGTTTACCACAGGTGAAAACAGAAACCCAAGGGAATGGAAAAGAGATGAAAGGCCTCAGGTGTTTTCACTGTAATGGAGTGGGACACAGAAACTCACTGTTCCGATGGTTTAAGAAGAGCACCGGGAAAAGGTGCCAGAAGATGGGACATGTAAAGTCACAGTGCTGGGGTTAAAGAAAGGCATTGTGGGAAAATATGTGGTAAGAGAGGCTAGGCCAATGGGATTACTGAAAGTAGTAAAGGAGACCCCAAGAAATGTAGAGGGGATTTGGGAGAGTGCACAGCCTCGGCAGGGACTGGGTATTGGGTTAGTGCCTGATCTCTACAAAGACCTCTAAGTACTGAAGAAAGATGGTAATGTTTGTACGTTTAGCTTCATTTCTTGATTTGTTACTTAAAACTAAGAATGTCTGCAATGTGTACCTTTTAACCTTATTTTGTAAGTTCTACGCTATACTATAATAGCTGAAGTGTTTAACTGTTCACTCTGTTCTCTGTAGCTTGTTATTAAGATTCTATGAAGAGAAAGTGAGGACTGCAGATGCTGGAGATCAGAGCTGGAAATGTGTTGCTGGAGAAGCGCAGCAGGTCAGGCAGCATCCAGGGAACAGGAGAATCGACGTTTCGGGCATAA
>NC_057711.1:4545312-4552865 GCF_004010195.1 Chiloscyllium plagiosum | reverse complement strand
ACAATTTAGCAGGATCCAAGGTGGGAGTGACGCCCCTTGTTGTGGAGAAGCCAAAGAAAGATCAGGGAACTTAGGAGCTAAAAGACAAATATCCTGGAGATTTTCCAGAATGTGTAGTAACAAGATCCCACTATCATAAATCACAGCAAGAAGCAAAACCTAAAGAGAAAGACGAAGGAGTTGAGGTTTAGTTAGTCGACACCCTGTTTGACGTAATACTGCAGGAAAAACCTGAACAGGCAGAGGGTCAGGCAGAAGTGTTTCGTCCTGAAAGGCTAATGTACTTACAACAGAAAGGCGAGACAATAAATGGTATATATATTGATGCATATTCAGAAAAGGAATCAGAATGTAGTGCTCAGGGTTATTGTTTTAAAGATAGAATCCTAAGAGGAAAATGGAGACCACGGCAGGTTAGTGGAGAGGAGAAATGGGCAGAAGTGCACCAGATTGTGTTGCTGGTAGCATACAGACAGGAAATATTACAGCTAGTACTTGAATTACCAGTAGGAGGTCATCTAGGTGTGAGGAAGATTCAGACTAAGGTATAAAAGCATTTCTATTGGCCTGGACTGCACAAGAACGTGATTAAATTTGATGTACATGTCATAGATGCCAAATGGTAGGTAAGCCACAGGCAGTAATAAAACCAGCCCCTTTGTTGCCAATTCCCGCATTTGAAGAACCTTTCACACGGATTCTGATTGATTGTGTAGGTCCCTCCCAAGAACTAAAAGTGGGAACCAGTGTTTGCTAACCATAATGAATGTGTCTACTAGATTTCCAGAGCGTAGGAGGAGTTAATAGCTTTTTTTACCCAGTTTGGGCTATCCAGAGAGATTCAGTCAGACCAAGGGTCTAATTGTACTGGCAGGCTGTTTAAGGAAGTCATGGATAACTCAGGCATAGAGGCCTTTAAATTAGGGGAGTACCGTCCTGAATCCCAGGGAGCTCTGGTAAGGTGGCATCAGACCCTGAAGACCATGTTAAGCGCATACTGTCAGGATTACCCGAATGACTGGGGTAAAGGTATCACTTCCCATTGGAGATGCCTGAAATTAATCTACTCAGTTTACTCCTTTAAGTTAATTTTCGGACATGAAGCGTGATGGTCTTTGCAATCAATTAAAGAAAAATTGATAGGTCTTAAGTTGGAGATCTCACATTTGGATTATGTATCTGATGTGAGGGAGAGATTAAATTGTGTATTAGCATTGTTACCAGTGGTAGGAGATCTGTTTCAAGACAGGTTCAGTGGTCACTATCAAATTGAGAAAAGGTTGAGGAAGGTAAACTGTCTGGTAAAGATGGCGGATGGAAAGAAACCCCATCAGGTACGTCATGTGGATATGTTGAAACCATACTATAATAGAGACAGGGAACTGTAGAAACAGGTGTTAGTTACTGCCCCACAGAGTGAGAAATCAAATCCAGACGTCATGGAGTTTGATGTGCCTCAAAATACATTAAATAATGAGGAGGTTCTTTCGGAGTGGGATAGGTTTGTGATTGTTTGGATGTAGGTTTGCTCACTGAGCTGAAAGGTACATTTCCAGACGTTTCGTTATCTTACTCGGTGACATTTTCAGTGGACCTCATGTGAAGCAATGCTGAAAATTCCTGCTTTCTATTTATATGGTTCGGTTTCTTTGGGTTGGTGATGTCATTTCCTGTGGTGATGTTATTTCCTGTGGTGATGTTATTTCCTGTGGTGAAGCCACTTCCGGTTCCTTTTCTCAGGGAGTGGTAGATGGGGTCTAACTCGATGTGTTAGAGTTTCGCATGAGGCCCACTGAAGATGTTACCTAGTAAGGTAATGAAACGTCTGGAAATGAACCTTCCAGCTCAGCAAGCAAACCTACATACATGACCTCAACCTCAGCTACAAATCTTCTCAAAAAGGTTAGTGAACTATCTGTCTCAGGAGCAAAGAACCCAATTGCAGCAGTACAAGGACATATGCAGGAATAAGATGGGGAGGACTAATACTATTGTGCATGAGGTGGAAGTAGGGAATGCTGTTCTGATAAAATAATAATTTTATAGGCTTAATCCTCTCAAAGCCACACAGATCCAGAAGGAAAGGGATGCGATGCTCAGCAAAGATATCATCAAACCAAGTCAGAGTAAGTGGAGTTTGCCAAAGGTGTTACCGAAATTGATGGGGATTAATGATTTTGTGTGGACTATCAGAAGGTCAACGCCATAACAAAATCGGACTCCTATCCAATACCAAGATTGGAAGACTGTATAGAGAAGGTTGGTCAAGACACCTATATCACGAAGTTGGACTGACTGCATGGTTACTGGCAGGTTCCTTTATTAGAGAAAGCAAAAGAAGCTTCTCCGTTTGTAACCCCAATGGGCTATATCATAGAACATAGAACAGTACAGCACAGAACAGGCCTTTCAGCCCACGATGTTGTGCCGACCATTGATCCTCATGTATGCACCCTCAAATGTCTGTGACCATATGCATGTCCAGCAGTCTCTTAAATGTCCCCAATGACCTTGCTTCCACAACTGCTGCTGGCAACGCATTCCGTACTCTCACAACTCTCTGTGTAAAGAACTGCCTCTGACATCCCCTCTATACTTTCCTCCAACCAGCTTAAAACTATGACCCCTCGTGTTAGCCATTTCTGCCCTGGGAAATAGTCTCTGGCTAAACACTCTATCTATGCCTCTCATTATCTTGTATATCTCAATTAGGTCCCCTCTCCTCCTCCTTTTCTCCAATGAAAAAAGTCCGAGCTCAGTCAATCTCTCTTCATGAGATAAGCCCTCCAGTCCAGGCAGCATCCTGGTAAACCTCCTCTGAACCCTCTCCAAAGCATCCACATCTTTCCTATAATAGGGCGACCAGAACTGGACTTAGTATTCCAAGTGCGGTCTAACCAAAGTTTTATAGAGCTGCAACAAGATCTCACGACTCTTAAACTCAATCCCCCTGTTAATGAAAGCCAAAACATCATATGCTTTATTAACAACCCTGTCCACTTGGGTGGCCATTTTAAGGGATCTATATACCTGCACACCAAGATCCCTCTGTTCCTCCCCACTGCCAAGAATCCTATCCTTAATCCTGGACTCACCTTTCAAATTCGATCTTCCAAAATGCATCACCTCGCATTTATCCAGGTTGAACTCCATCTGCCACCTCTCAGCGTTTTGAAATGTCAGTGCTCACCGATTTGAACTGACCCGTAATTATTCCAAATGTCAGCGCTTACTGATTTGCACTGCCCCAAAGTTTGTTGAAGTGTCAGTGTTCCCTGATTTGCACCGACCAGAATTTTTTCCATGTACCAGTGTTAACTGATTTGCACTGACCCGAACATTTTCTCAGTGTCGGTAGTGACTGATTTTTACTGAGCACAAATGTTGCTAAGCGTGGATGGTTACTGATTTGCACTGCCCCAAAGTTTTTCCAAGAGTCAGTTTTTCGACCAGAATTTTTTTCCATGAATCACTGGTTACTGGTTTAAGAGTCAGTTTTTCGACCAGAATTTTTTTCCATGAATCACTGGTTACTGGTTTGTACTGACCCCCAGTGTTTCTAAGTGTGGATGGTTACTGATTTAAACTGTCCCAAAAGGTTTTGAAATGTCAGTGCTCACTGATTTGTACTGACTCGAAATTCATCCAAATGTCAGTGGTTACTGATTTAGAGTCGTAGATTCATAGAGATGTACAGCATGGAAACAGACCATTCGGTCCAACGTGTCCATGCCGACCAGATATCCCAACCCAAAAGTGTCCCAAGTGCCAGCACCCGGCCCATATCCCTCCAAACCCTTCCTATTCATATACCCATCCAAATGCCTTTTAAATGTTGCAATTGTACCAGCCTCCACCACTTCCTCTGCCAGCTCATTCCATACGCGTACCACCCTCTGTGTGAAACCTTTGCCCCTTAGGTCTCTTTTATATCTTTCCCCTCACACCCTAAACCTTTGTCCTCTAGTTCTGGACTGCCTGACCCCAGGGAAAAGAATTTGTCTATTTACCCTTTCCATGCCCCTCATAATTTTGTCAACCTCTATCAGGTGACCCCTCTGCCTCTGACGGTCCAGGGAAAACAGCCCCAGCCTGTTCAGCCTCTCCCTATAGCTTAAAACTTCTAAGCCTGGCAACATCCTTGTGAATCTTTTCTGAAGCCTTCAAGTTTCACAACATCTTTCCAATAGGAAGGAGACCAGAAATGCAAGCAATATTCCAACAGTGGCCTAACCAATGTCCTATTTATCCACAACATGACCTCCCAACTCCTGTACTCAATACTCTGACCAATAAAGGAAAGCATACCGAAAGCCTTCATCATTATCCTATCTACCTGCGACTCCGCTTTCAAGGAGCTATGAACCTGCACTCCAAGGTCTCTTTGTCCAGCAACACTCCCTAGGAACTTACCATTAAGTGTATAAGTCCTACTAAGATTTGCTTTCCCAAAATGCAGCACCTTACATTTATCTAAATTAAACTCCATCTGCCACTTCTCATCTCATTGGCCCATCTGATCAAGATCTCTTTGTACTATACAGCCAATTTTGGTGGCATCCATAAACTTACTAACCATAGTCTTATAATCTCATCCAAATCATTGATATAAATGATGAACAACAGTAGACCCAGAACCAATCTTTGCAGCACACTGCTGGTCACAGGCCTCCAGTCCCAATAAAAATCCTCTACCACCACCTTCTATCTTTTACAATCAAGCTAATTTTGTATCCAATTGGCTATCTATCCATGGATTCTGTATGATCTAACCTTACTAACTAGTCTACAGGCTTTAGGGAGTCAGGTTAGTTGTTTCACTAGCCTCTGATTTGCTATTGTAGTCACTGTGTTTTGACAGTCTACTCCAGTTTCTGGTCAATGGTAACCCCCCAGGATGTTGATTATGGGGGAATTCAATGCCATTGAATGTCAAGGGATGACGGATTAGGTTCTTAATTGTTGGAAATGGTTATTACCTGGCACTTGTGTGGTGTGAATGTTAATTTCCAACTGTTGCTCTGAACCTGGACATTGTGCATGTCTTGCTGCATTTGGAGATGGACTGCTTCAGTATCTGAGGAGAAATGAATGGTGTTGAACATGGGGTAGTCATCAGCGAATATCCTCACTTCTGCCTTTATGAAGGAAGGAAGGTCATTGACAAAGCAGTTAAAAAGATGTTACCCTGATGAACTCCTGCAGTGAAGTCCTGCAAGTGGAGATGATTGACCTCCAACAAGCACAATCAACTTCCTTGTGTTTCCTATTGACTCCAGTTTTACTAGGGCTTCCTGATGCCATGCTCGGTCAAATATAGTATTGTTATCATAGGCAGTTTGTCTCACCTCCCCTCTGCAATTCAGCTCTTTTGATACCCTACATATGCTTCCTTCTTTTTCTTAACCAAACCTTCAATTTCTTTAGTCATCCAGCATTCCCTGTACCTACCAGCCTTCCCTTTCACCCGAACAGAAATATACTTTCTCTGGACTCTCGTTATCTTACTTCTGAAGGCTTCCCATTTTCCAGCCGTTCCTTTACCTGCGAACATCTGCCCCCAATCAGCTTTTGAAAATTCTTGTCTAATACCGTCAAAATTGGCCTTTCTCCAATTTAGAACTTTAGATCTGGTCTACCCTTTTCCATCACTATTTTAAATCTAATAGAATTATGGTCGCTGGCCCCAAAGTGTTCCCCCACTGACACCTCAGTCACCTGCCCTGCCGTATTTCCCAAGAGTAGGTCAGGTATTGCACCTTCTCTGGGAAGCACACACACATACTGAATCAGAAAATTTTCTTGTACACACTTAACAAATTCCTCTCCATCTAAACCCTGACCACTATGGCAGTCCCAGCCTATGTTTGGAAAGTTAAAATCCCTGACCATAACCACCCTATTATTCTTACAGGTGGCTGAGATCCCCGAACAAATTTGTTTCTCAGTTTCCCTCTAACTATTTGGGGGTCTATAATACAATCCCAATAAGGTGATCATCCCTTTCTTATTTCTCAGTTCCACCCAACTAACGTCCCTGGGTGTATTTCCAGGAATATCCTCCCTCAGCACAGCTGTAATGCTATCCCTTATCAGAAACACCACTCCCCCTCCTCTCTTGCCTCCCTTTCTATCCTTCCTGTAGCATTTGTATCCTGGAACATTAAGCTGCCAGTCCTGCCCATCTCTGAGCCATATTTCCATAATTGCTATGGTATCTCCGAAATGTGAGGTGATACATTTTGGCAAGACTAATTCGAGAGCGAATTATACAATGAACAGAGGACCCTTGGGAAAGGTTGATGGGCAGAGAGATCTGGGAGTGCAGGTCCATTGTACCCTGAAGGTTGCTGCACAGGTGGATAGAGTGGTCAAGAAGGCATATAGTCTGCTTGCCTTCATTGGACGGGGTGTTGAGTATAAGAGTTGGTAAATCATGCTAAAATTGTACAAGACATTTGTTCGGCCATATTTAGAATACTGTGTAGAGTTCTGGTCACCACATTCCCAAAAAGGTGTGGACGCTTTGGAGAGGGTGCAGAGAAGGTTTACGAGGATGTTGCGTGGTATGAAAGGTGCTAGCTATGAAGAGAGGTTGAGTAGGTTAGGATTGTTTTCCTTAGAAAAAGGAAGTTTAAGGGGGGCCGTGATTGAGGTTTATGAAATCATGAAGGGTATAGACAGGGTGGATAGAGATAAGCTTTTTCCCAGAGGTGAAGAATTCAATAAGGAGTGGTCGTGCTTTCAAGGTGAGAGGTGGAAATTTTAAGGGGGATACACGCGGCTAGTACTTCACACAGAGGGTGGTGGGCGTTTGGAACATGTTGCCAGCAAAGGTGGTAGAGGCAGGCACGGTAGATTCATTTAAGATGTGTCAGGACAGATGCATGAGTAGGTGGGGAGCAGAGGGACACAGATACTCAGGAATGGGGCGACAGGTTTAGACAGTAGATTTGGATCAGCTCAGGCTTGGAGGGCAGAAGGGCCTGTTCCTGAGCTGTACATTGTTTTATTTTCACAGTCCCATGTTCCTAACCGTGCGCTGAGTTCATCTGTCTTCCATGTTAGGCCCCTTGCATTGGAATAAATGCAGTTTAATTTATGAGTCCTACCTTGTCTCTGCCTGCCCTGACTGTTTGACTCGCTTCTGTACGTAACTGTCCCAGTCTCAGATTGATATCTTTCCTCACTATCTCCCTGGGTCCCCCCACCCCCTTACTAGTTTAGATCCTCCCGAGCAGCTCTAGCACATCTCCCTGCCAGTATATTAGACCCCTTCCAATTTAGGTGTAATCCATCCTTCTTGTACAGGTCACTTCTACCCCGAAGTAGATCCCAATGATCCAAAAATGTGAACACTTCTCCCATACACCAGTCCCGCAACAGGAGAGGGGAGGAATGGAGGGTGGGGGCGTGGTATGGGGGAATGGAGTGGGGGAAGGAGGGGACGGGAAGGAGATGTGGGAAGGGAAGGGAGGGGAGGGAGAGGGATGGAAGGAGAAGGGGTAGGAGAGGGGAAGGAGGGGTGGAGGAGTGGGGGAATGAGGGACGGG
>NC_057711.1:4538895-4544690 GCF_004010195.1 Chiloscyllium plagiosum | reverse complement strand
TGGTACAGTTGGCAGAGCTCTTTGATCAATTATGACAAGAGAAACTGGTAATAAACTTAAAGAAAACAGAATTCGTGAAGGCAGAGGTGACGTTCTTTGGATATAACATTGGTCATGGAAGGTTGACCCCAAGGAATGTGAGGACGAAGGCCTTTGAGGAACTTTTATGACCATCCTTGAAGAAAGAGGTGCTTTAACTTTTGGGATGAAGCAGATTATACTGGGAGTTTGTTCCAAACTTCAGCAGCACGTAGCACCTCTGATGGATTTACTAAAGAAGAACACAACATTTCATTGGACAGAACAATACCAAGAGGCATTTGAGAATTTAAAAACTGTACAAACCATTGCACTAGTTTCAGCTTCACCAAATGTTTTGAAACCTTTCAAAATTGCAATTGATCCTCGCAATACTGGGTTTGAAGCTGTTCTGCTACAGGAAGATGATGATGGAATTGAATGGCCAATTGGCTACTTTTCAAAGAAACTCTATACCCACCAGAGAAAATATTCTACCAGCGAAAACGAATAATTGAGTTTGGCACTGGCCTTACAACATTTTAATGTTTATGTGACGATCAACATGTTGGAGATGGTTGTGTACACGGACCACTACCTTCTCACGTTCTTGGAAAGATTTATAAACAAAAATATGGAAATATTTCATTGGAGTCTTATGTTACAGACTTTTAACTTACAAATTGTACATGTTGCAGGTCGAAAAAATGTGATAGCAGATGCGTTATTGCAGATTTAAAGGGAAAAGAGTAGATAACATTTGACTGATTCCAATGTTATATATGTGTGCAGAAATCAATATGAAAAGTATAACTTAGATTAATGACAAATGTATTTCATTGTAATGGGATTAAGAAATAATAAGAAAGGAAGCCATCTTTTCATTATGATGGTTCATTCTTTTTCTTAAGACGGGTGTTATGAAGTTGAAGGTGTGTACTGCACCTTTAAGAGAGAGAGAATGTTGTTCTGAGCTGAGAGATTACAAGCACCTGTGTATATGACTAGATGGCAAACCTAGAGTGTATTGGAAAATTGAAAATATGTAACATTTGGTTGTGAAATAGATACCTGAGTTGGTTGCTGTTTTGACAACAATTCAAATTTAATCAATCAGTTTAAATAATGTCCCAGGATATAAAACTCAATTGAGTTTCAATTTATTTTTTACCAACATCGAACCAATGAGATGATCTGATGTTGGGGGGTATAAAATGAGGACCTTTTGAAAATTGGTCAGAGAGCAACTATCATTGAGACAAAAATGCCTGGAGATCTAACATCTTGCTCTCCAAGAAATTAGGGAACAGTCTCTATCAAAGGGTACTTTTTCATATGAAACATACTCGCTGTAAAAATAAAGAAGATTAGCCAGGGAGATCATCAGCTGGAAGAAGGAAGACACAGAAGGTGACAGCAGCTGTGTGGCTTTGAAACTAAGTTGATGCAATTTTAGTAAGTGTCTAATTGGAACAGCATGTTATTATAGAATTGGAGGCAGATAATAAGCAGTTAAGAGAAAGGAGGGCTGAGAGTTATGGATAGTTGTTTAATGTTCACTTTTAGACTTAGAAAAATAACTTGAAGTTATTTTCTTTAAATAGTGGAACTTGGGAGTTCCTTGTCACTCATACTTGAACAGATTATGAGTTGAGGTGAACTTTTCTGGGTGTTTTCTTTAAGTGACAGACCAGTTCACCTCTGTGTTGTAATAAGAGACCTCTCCTCATTCTTTGCCATGTAACAGGGAGGATTCAACCTCTGAATAACAAAGTTCATTGGCAGGAACGTCTTTGTCTCTGTCCGCATCTCAGGCGCGTGCTCCCTCAGTCGTTCTGGCCCTTGCCCTCTTTCCTGCCAATTACACCTGGTTTGCTCAAAAGGCCTTGGGCCTGATATTTCTCACTAACTCCCTCCCAGCGTTGATTCTAAGATGAGAACAACGCCACACATACACTGTCCTGGTTGAAAGCAAACACTGTCAGTGCTGAAAATGTGAAAGGAAATAAACAGAAGCGTTCAGCCACTGTTGCAGGTTGTCACTGTATAATGTGAATAGTTGTAGTCCCAACACTGACTCCAGCAGAACTCCACCGATTAATGGCTGTCATCCCGAAATACATGTGTAAAGTGTGTTCTTTACAGTGATAAAGTGTTGTCAGGGCTGGAGAATTGTAACTACGAGGAGGGACAGAGGTTGGGTTTATTTTCCTTGGAACAGAGAAGGTTGCGGGTGACATGATTGAGGTATTCAAAACAGAACTCCCTGTTTCCCTTGTGGAGTGCCCCTAACTGAGATACCCAAAATGGCTGACAGCTAGCTGTCCCTCTCGCCCTGCAGAAAATGGATGACAGAAGTTAAACAGAATTAAAAGCCTGCTCCAGCATTTAAGTGAGGTCATAAGTTAGCACAACAGTTACTTTGAGAAGGAGTTATCTCAAGGTAACAGGGAGTTCTGAACAAACAGCAGCTGCAAAGGTCTGGAGGAGACAGTTTGATAAGAAATGTCTAAGAACAGACAGCTTGAAATTTGTAAACATTGAAGAGAAAAGTAGAAAGGCAAATTTTGATGGTATTAGGCAAGAACTTTCATTTGCTGATTGGGAGCAGATGTTTGCAGATAAAGGGACAGCTGGAAAATGGGAAGCTTCAGAAATGAGATAAAGAGAATCCAGAGAAAGTATATTCCTGTTAAGGTAAAAGGAAAGGCTGGTAGGTATAGGGAATGCTGGATGATGAAAGAAATTGAGGGTTTGGTTAAGAAAAAGAAGGAAACATACGTCAGGTATGGACAGGATAGATCGAGTGAATCCATACAAGAGTATAAAGACAATAGGGGTACGCTTAAGAGGGAAATCAGGAGGGCAAAAAGGGGACATGAGATAGCTTTGGCAAATAGAATTAAGGAGAATCCAAAGGGTTTTTACATATACATTAGGGACAAAAGGGTAACCAGGGAGAGAATAGGACCCTCAAAGATCAGCAAGGAGCCGCAGGAGACGGGGGAGAGACCAAGCGAGTATTTTGCATCAGTATTTACTGATGGAAAAGGATATGGAAGATATAGAATGTAGGGAAATAGATGGTGACATTTTGAAAAATGTCCATATTACAGAGGAGGAAGGGCTGGATGTGTTGAAACACATTAAAGTAGATAAGTCCCCAGACCTGATCAGGTGTTCCTTAGAACTCTGTGGGAAGCTAGGGAAGTGATTGCTGGGCCTCTTGCTGAGATATTTATTTCATCAATAGTCACAGGTGAGGTGCCAGAAGACTGGAGGTTGGCAAACATGGTGCCACTGTTTAAGAAGGGTGGTAAGGACAAGCCAGGGAACTATAGGCCAGTGAGCCTGACATCAGTGGTAGGCAAGTTGTTGGAGGGAATCCTGAGGGACAGGATGTACATGTATTTGGAAAGGCAAGGACTGATTCGGGATAGTCAACATGGCTTTGTGCGTGGGAATTCATGTCTCACAAACTTGATTGAGTTTTCTTGAAGAAGTAACAAAGAATATTGATGAGGGCAGAGCAGTATATGTGATCTATATGGACTTCAGTAAGGCATTCGACAAGGTTCCCCATGGGAGACTGATTAGCAAGGTTAGATCTCATGGAATACAGGGAGAACTAGCCATTTGGATACAGAAGTGGCTCAAAGGTAGAAGACAGAGGGTGGTGGTGGAGGGTTGTTTTTTAGACTGGAGGCCTGTGACCAGTGGAGTGCTTTTGGGAAAGCAAATCTTAGCAGGACTTATACACTTAATGGTAAGGTCCTAGAAAGTGTTGCTGAACAAAGAGACTTTGGAGTGCAGGTTCATAGCTCCTTGAAAGTGGAGTCGCAGGTAGATAGGAAAGTGAAGAAGGCGTTTGATATGCTTTCCTTTATTGGTCAGAGTATTGAGTACAAGAGTTGGGAGTCATGCTGCGGCTGTACAGGACATTGGTTAGGCCATTGTTGGAATATTGTGTGCAATTCTGGTATCCTTCCTATCGGAAAGATGTTGTGAAACTTGAAAGGGTTCAGAAAAGATTTACAAGCATGTTGCCAGGGTTGGAGGATTTGAGCTATAGGGAGAGGTTGAATAGGTTGGGGGCTGTTTTCCCTGGAGCATTGGAGACTGAGGGGGTGACTTTATAGAGGTTTATAAAATCATGAGGGGCATGGATAGGGTAAATAGACAAAGTCTTTTCCCCGGGGTGGGGGAGTCCCAAACTAGAGGGCATAGGTTTAGGGTGAGAGGCGAAAGATATAAAAGAGACCTAAGGGGCAACGTTTTCACACAGAGGTTGGTATGTGTATGGAATAAGCTGCCAGAGGAAGTGGTGGAGGCTGGTACAATTCCAACATTTAAAAGGCATCTGGATGGGTTTATGAATAGGAAGGGTTTAGAGGGATATGGGCCGCGTACTGGCAAGTGGGACTAGATTGGGGTTGGGATATCTGGTCAGCATGGTCGGGTTGGACCAAAGGGTCTGTTTCTGTGCTGTACATCTCTATGACTCTATAACAGGCACAGATGATAAAAGTGGGATTATGGCTTGTAAAAATCTAGGAGATCAAATAAGTTCATTGAGCCGTGAAAGTGACTGAGTTTCAGTCTTACCAATGAGAAAGATGTTGTTCCATTAGTTGAAAAGATTCAGTCAGAGTAAGGGCAGTAAATCTCATCCCAGAAGATAGTATGTGACTCACATGAGTTATAGTGCAGCTACAAAACAACAAATAAGAACATTTCACAGTAATTAGTTTTTTTTAACTATTCATGATATTAAGAGTAGGTTCTCATTAAAGATTCTTCAGATTATCACAGACATAGATTGTGTAATTTTTATAGATACATATACATACAAAAATCACTAAAAGCATTAGAGGAAAAGATTCAAATAGAAATATGAAAACTAATGTCAGAGAAATATGAATCTCTAATAGTAAAGTACACCCCACCCCCATCATTAAAGGAATGTGAGAAGCAAATTGCTGACAACTCATTAACTGAAAAATGTTAACAGTAGGGTAGACATAAAACTTAACATATCACAGACTTTATTATAGAACTAATATTTATAGCAGTTAGTAAGAACTAACTTCCTTTGTACTTCTTGTGATACAGACAGTGGAAAATATGAATAACAGATTCTGATGGGAATAGCAATGAATCCAATGAATAACAGAGTTCAAATAGTCCTTAGAGATAAGCAGGTTTATAGCCATTAACTTTGGAATGTGAATTCATGGGATGCACTATAAGATCCCAAGGCTTGATTAGTACAATGTCTGGTAAACATCATGAGATCATGGAGAATCTAAGGCTGTCCATAGGAATATCCATCATTGATTAGGTGTTTCCCAGAATTGGATGTATAGAATAAGGGGGAAGGCACAGTGACCACTTTGTATGTCATTATTGTAACACAAAATATATAAAATCAGTATCATAGAACATAGAACGTTACAGCGCAGTACTGGCCCTTCGGCCCTCGATGTTGCGCCAACCTGTCATACCAATCTGAAGCCCATCTAACCTACACTATTCCATGTACGTCCATATGCTTGTCCAATGACAACTTAAATGTACTTAAATTTGGCAAATCTACTACCGTTGCAGGCAAAGCATTCCATACCCTTACTACTCTCTGAGTAAAGAAACTACCTCTGACATCTGTCCTATATCTATCACCCCTCAATTTAAAGCTATGCCCCCTCGTGCTCACCGTCACCATACTTGGAAAAAGGCTGTCCCTGTCCACCCTATCTAACCCTCTGATTATCTTATAT
>NC_057711.1:4499474-4536367 GCF_004010195.1 Chiloscyllium plagiosum | reverse complement strand
AGAATCATCTTTGCTATCCTTTCCTCTACATCTCTGGAACTATTTGGAGGCCTATAGGAACCTCCCAACAGGGTGACCTCTCCTTTCCTGTTTCTAACCTCAGCCCATGCTACCTCAGTTGACGAGTCCCCAAACATCCTTTCTGCAACTGTAATTCTGTCCTTGACCAACAATGCCACACCTCCCCCTCTTTTACCATCTTCTCTGTTCTTACTGAAACATCTAAATCCTGGAACCTGCAACAACCATTCCTGTCCCTGCTCTTTCCATGTCTCCGAAATGGCCACAACATCGAAGTCCCAGCTACTAACCCATGCTGCAAGTTCACCCACCTTAATCCAGATGCTCCTAGCGTTGAAGTAGGCACACTTCAAACCAACTTCTTGCTTGCCGGTGCCATCTTACGTCCCTGAAACTTGATTTTGGACGTCCCTACTCTCAACATTTTCTATACTCGAACTACAATTTTGGTTCCCATCCCTCTGCTGGATTAGTTTAAACCCACCCCAATACCCTTAGCGAATTACTCCCCCCCCCAGGATATTGGTATCCCTCTGGTTCAGATGAAGACCATCCTGCTTGTAGAGGTCCCACCTACCCCAAAAAGAGCCCCAATTATCCAAGAAATCCACTGGGAAAATCAGAGTGTCATTAACCTCTGTGTCGAAGAGTTAGAGGTTAATTGAGCCCTCACATTGAGACCAGCTTCGTGGTCTCTGGCCTCTCCCTGCATGATCCGCTGAATGCTTGAGTAAACTGCCATGTGCCTGAATCCTGCTGCCTCCTGAGTCTTTGTGCCCGCTTGGGGGTTTGCTACACCTTGGCAGAGAGTTCAAAAGCCAGGGGTCATAGATTCAAGATAAATGGCAGAAAGATTAGAGGGGAAATGAGGAAAAACATTTTTGGCAGTGGGTGGGGACTGTCTGTGTAGAATTTGCTGCCTGTGTTGTTGGTGGAGGGAGGAACCCTAAACTCTTTTAAAAAGAATGTAAGAACTTAGGAATTAGTAGCAGGAGTAGGTCATCTGGCCCTTTGTGCCTAATCTGTCATTCAATAAGACCTCAGCTCCACTTACTTGCTCTCTCTCCATAAGCCTTAATTACTTTACTGTTCAAAAAATTATCTATCTTAGCTTTAAAAGAATTTACTGAGGAAGCCTCAACTACTTCACTGGGCAGGGAATTCTATAGATTTACAACCCTCTGGATGAAGACGTTCCTTCTCAATTCAGTCCTAAATCTGTTCCCCCTAATTTTGAGGCAAAGCCCTCTTGTCCTAGTTTCACCCGCCAGTGGAAGCATCCTCTCTACCTCTATCTTATCTACTCCCTTCATAAATTTATATGTTTCTATTATATCTCCCCTCATTCTTCTAAATTCCATTGAATATTTTCCCAGTCTACTCAGTCTCTCCTCGTAAGCCAATGTTCTCAACTCTAGAATCAACCTAGTGAACCTCTTCTGCACCCTGTCTAGTGCCAGTACATTCTTTCTCAAGTAATCTGGATCTGCTCTGTAAATGCTGTAAGCTGCAGAAATATGGGTGAGTACAGATAGGATTAGAAAGGGCATCTGGGTGTCTTTGTGTTGGCATGGTTAAGATGGACCAAATGCTGTATAATTTCTACGGTTTTATGGATCTATTACAAGGGCCCTTGTGATTTCTGAACTGTGGAGACAGCAACAATAAATTTCGACATTGGAGCTACTAAATAGGTAGGCGATAAAACAAGTTACAAAGGTCAAGATGTACCTTCTGTAAACATTGATGCTCTCAACAAAGAACACTCAGTGTTACTGGGCTCTGCCTCTGCAACAGAACGAGAAAACTGCTGAGATAGTGAAAAGAAGTTCTTCTGTAACAAGTGGAGAAAGATTCTTTTTGTCACAGTAAACAGATAAGGATAGAATTTCCTATCAGGAAATATTTCAAAATGTCTTGGCAAGTTGTCGATACATTTTGTAAGACTCAATGTTTGTTGAGCCAGCCAAAGTTAATAAGCCATCTATGATTCAAAAAATAAAAAATTAACAACAAATGAATTGATATTAATCAGTTGGAGATTTAAGAATATCTCACACATTGAACAACAATTTAAACTTATTTTTTTCTGAAGATATTAGCCTGGAAATGAGAGATGCTACATTTCCATTTATTCATTTCTGGGGTATGGGCATTGCTGGCTGGCCAGCATTTTTATTTTCTGCTTAAAACTAAGAAGGTCTGCAATGTGTACCTTTTAACCCTATTTTGTATGCTTTACGCTATATTGTAATTACTGCAATATTTAACTTTTAACTTTGTTTTTTCTTTCCAGCTTGTTCTTAAGATTCTGTCCTTAAGTACTTGTACCTCAGATGGTGCCTTGTGTGGCGACCTTATAACACTTCTCACTGTACTGCTGTACTTTTGTACTTGAGCACAAATTCAGAAAAACAAATCATTTATTGCCCATCCTTGGTTGCTCTTGAGAAGGTGGGGGTGAGCTGCCTTCTTAAACTGTTGCAGTCCATGTGCTGTAGGTTGACCCACCATGCCCTTAGGGAGGAAATTCCAGGGTTTTGACCCAATGACAGTGAAGGAATAGCGACATGTTTTCAACTCAAGATGGTGAGTGGCTTGGAGGGGAACTTGAAGGTAGTGGTGTTCCCATGTACCTGCTGCCCTTGTCCTTCTAGATGGAAGTGGTGGTGGGTTTGGAAGGTGCTGTTTGAGGATCTTTGCTGAATTTCTGCAGTGCATCTTGTGGACAGTACACACTTCTTTGGTGGTGGAGGTAGACATATATCAGCAGGCAAAATCATAATGTTCCTTAATCCACTCTTTTTCTTACTGATTTGTGGGACATGGACACCACTGGCTGGACCAGCATTTATTGTCCAGCCCTTGAGAAGGTGGTGGTGAAATGCCTTCTTGAACTACGACTGCATCTTGTGGAGAAGTAGCATCTGGGAAGGTGTTGACCATATTGAGCTATCGGGAAAATGCTGAAGCCAGGCAAAAACAGCGAAAGTGCTCAAACCTCTAAACCTGTGTCAAATCCCAAACTCCAGTGTCAAACCTCAAACCCCAGTATCAAACACAAAACCTCAGTGTTGAACTCCAAACCCCACTGTTGAACACAAATCCCCCCAGTCTCGAATACCAAGCGCCAGTTTAGAACTCCAAACTCCAGTGTAAACTCCAAATCCCTGTGTTCAAACCCCAATTTTCCTGTTTTAGTTGTTTAATTATCTGTAAGTTCGTTAAACATTTACCCATAGACGTAGGCACCTCCTTGCAGATTCGTGATGCAATTTTACTGTTGGTGCAACATTGATTAACTCACAGAAAGGAATTGTTCCTCTCATCTCTTCACTTCTTGTCTAATTTGTTTTACTGCTTCACTTTCAAGACGCAGGGGAAAGGGATTCAAACATGAAGGGCAATGCGGTTCGAGCTGGGGAGTGGGATTAATTGCATCATAGAGTCATACTGCACTGAAAAACAAACCGTTTGGCCCAACTTGTCCATGCTGCCCACTCTATCAAATACTCAGAACAGACGCTGTTATATATTTTAGGTAATCACAAGGACTGCAGAGGCTAGAAACCAGAGTCTAGATCAGAGTGGTGCTGGAAAAGCACAGCAGGTCAGGCAGCATCTGAGGAGCAGGAAAATCGACGTATCGGGCAAAAGCCCTTCATCAGGAATAGGGGCAGGGTGCCTGCAGAGTGGTGAGATAAATGATAGGGGGTGGGGAGAAAGTAGCATAGACTACAATAGGTGAATGGGGGTGGGGATGGAGGTGATAGGTCAGAGAGGAGGGTCATAAGGGCTAGAAGGCTGGAACTGGGCTGAGGTGGGGGAAGGGGAAATGAGGAAACTGGTGAAATCCACATTGATGAGCGAGTCTGTTTCAGGACATGGTTGAAGAGCTTCAGGGCAGAGGAGATGACCTGGGGGTTGCAGTGAGAGAGAGACTCACTGAGATTTTTGTAGAGAGAGGAAGAAAACTTCTTCAAGGCAGGCATCCTTGCAAGAGGATTCGCAGTAGGGTTAAAATCAACTCGGTAAAAACAAGGACTGCAGATGCTGGAAACCAGAGATTAGATTAGAGTGGTGCTGGAAAAGTACAGCAGGTCAGGCAGCATCCGAGGAGCAGGAAAATCGATGTTTCGGGGGGGGGGCGTGGACCTGACCAGGTAGTCACGGAGGGAACGGTCTTTGCGGAGAGCGGAAAGGGGTGGGGAGGGAAATATATCCCTGGTGGTGGGGACCGTTTGGAGGTGGCGGAAATGTCGTCGGATGATGTTGTTTATGCGAAGGTTGGTAGAGTGGAAGGTGAGCACCAGGGGGGTTCTGTCCTTGTTATGGTTGGAGGGGTGGGGTTTGAGGGTGGAGGGGCAGGATGTGGAAAAAGTGCATTGGAGGGCATCTTTAACCATGTGGGAAGGGGAATTGTGGTCTCTAAAGAAGGAGGCCATCTAGTGAATTCTGTGGTGGAACTGGTCCTCCTGGGAGCAGATACGGCGGAGGCGGAGGAATTGGGAATACGGGATGGGATTTTTGCAGAAGGTAGGGTGGGAAGAGGTGTAATCCAGGTAGCTGTGGGAGTCGGTGGGTTTGTAAAAATTGTCTATGTCAAGTTGGTCGTCATTTAGGGAGATGGAGAGGTCCAGGAAGGGGAGGGATGTGTCAGAGATGGTCCAGGTGAATTTAAGGTCAGGATGGAATGTGTTGGTGAAGTTGATGAATTGCTCAACCTCCTTGCGGGAGCACGAGGTGGCGCCGATGCAGCATCGATGTAGCGGAGGAAGAGGTGGGGAGTGGTGCCGGTGTAACTAGAGAAGGTGGACAGTTCTACGTAGCCAACAAAGAGACAGGCATAGCTGGGGCCCATACGGGTGCCCATGGCTACCCCTTTGGTCTGGAGGAAGTGGGAGGATTCGAAGGAGAAATTGTTAAGGGTGAGGACCAGTTCAGCCAAACGAATGAGTGTCGGTCGAAGGGTACTGTTGGTGACATCAGGAGAGGAAGAAATGGAGGGCTTGGAGGCCCTGGATGGAGGTGTAGAGGAATTGGATATCCATGGTGAAGATGAGGCATTGGGGGCCGGGGAAATGGAGGTCTTGGAGGAGGTGGAGGGCATGGGTGGTGCACATGCACCTACATATACACTAAATCACAAACTAAAGTTATATATAAGTGAAGGGTTTTAGTATCGAACATCTTCACAGCTGCACCTTGATAAGTATGTTGGGAGAAAACCAATATGAATGGGTCTGATGCAATCTGCTCCTGCAAAAGGTCTGCTAAATAAACAAGGCAGACTTCTGATTGATTGAATCTTAGATTATGATTATGCACACAATGCAGAACTCATATTTGCATATCATGGCGCCAGTGCATGTCTGTGAATAAAGCAAAGGCATTTTAAATATAATTTACTGGTGATTTAAAAACATGAACCACTTGAGTACTGAAGACTGAGTACTGCAATGTTTACTGGCTCAATATCGAACGTTCAGCTACAGCCCAGAAAGGACTGAAGCCGATCTTCAGCCAAAGCAAATCATCAGATCAACAATCTCTATTTAGATTTGGAAGAAAATACAGGGACTCGCCACTCCTGCACGTTTCAAAACCTTGACATGTTTTTTTTTCCCGGATTTACGAGCTGAAAGTCGTTTGAGCGCGCCAGGATCCGCCGCACATGCGCAGTCTCCCACCTCACGGCCTACCACCCGGAGCAGGTCACGATCACGCATGTGCCAATCCGGCCAAGGTCGTTCAGCGGGGAACCGGCCCATGACTGCGCATGCGTACGTCGTTTCGGCGTCACACCATGTTGCGCATGGGCAAAACCCGTTGGCGCCTTTACTTTCGAAAAAAACGAACGACCGCGTGGCACGTGGCGGGAGAGACCGACAAAGTCTTCGAAAACCAAAAACAGAGCGGAGCAAGATTCTCTCAGAAACTACTTCCCTCAACAAAGTGCCTCCGGTATTGCTCCATGAGGAAGTCTTATAATCACACTGCATTGTTTTGGAAAGTTCTGGAACGATGGCCATTATGGTTTCCAAACTGCACCTTAATAGCCTAATTCTGAACATCATAAATAATGAATTCTTCTGATAATGAGGCAGGCCGTGTACCAGACCTGGGCAGTGTTCATGCCCTATGGCCTTTGTCAGCTGTCCATCCATTTCAGAATGATTTTATTCCAGGGAGGCTGCTTTTTGCCCAGGGTCCTCCTGTGACTGATTCCTTACCCACTCACCCTTGGGCACACAGGCCAGGTGGGCAAGTTGTCGCTATTTTGAATGACTGACAGCAACCTTTTCCCAATTACCAACACCGATGCTCCTGTGTGTCGAGTGCCTTTTCAGTATGTTCCGTGAACCGAAAGAGCGAGGTAATAACCATCACCAACAACACGTAGTTTGGTTTTCCTCCTGATATCTGTGGCATTCCCATTGGAAGGATATGTGTAAAATATCGTTTCATGTTTAGAATTTGGATTGTTTAAAAAGTGAAGCATATTGTTAATCTGGCTGGATTTTTAAAAAAAGGTCAGAAAGTTATTCTGGAGCAGAGACCTAAATGTCCCATTTCTAATTTGGTACCAAGGGCATGGCAGAACCCCTGGAATGAGTTATGTTAATGGTTTAAGATGATTGTATTTTTACATGACAGACAATATAAACACATTAAGATATTAGTTTTGTTTTCAGTTCAGTTCTGAAAATACGAGAGTTTTAGTTGAGTCAAATTCAGAGCTTAATTCAGAAGTGACCCTATGGTTTCTTTATAGCAGAGTTGAGAAGAGAACAGTTTCTGTCCTCACAAGGTTATTCAGTTCTGTTCAGAGACTCATAGAGTCACGATCTTAAACAGCATTGAAGTAGATGCTGCAGTCCAACTTGTCTGTGCTGACCAGATGTCCAAAACTGAATTAGTCTCATTTACTAGCAATTGGCCTGTATCTCTCTAAACCCTTACTATTTATGTACCCATCCTTTTAAGTGTGGTAATTGTACCCATCTCCACCACTTCCTCTGGCAGCTTATTCAATATACACACCACTCTGTGTGAAAACGTTACCCCTCAGGTCCCTTTTGAATCTTTTACCGCTCACCTTTAAACTATGCGCTCTAGTTTTTGACTCCCCCACTCGAGGGAAACGATTTACAAGGATGTTGCCAGGATTGGAGAGTTTGATCTATGGGGAGAGACTGAATAGGTTGGGGCTTTTATCCCTGGAGTGTCGGAGGCTGAGGATGTTGATAGATGTTTATAAAATCATGAGACGTGTAAATATGATGAATCGAAGAGTCATTTCCAAGGATGGGTGAGTTCAAAACTGCAGGGCATATTTTTAAGGTTTGAGAAAGATTTAGAAAGGATGTGAAGGGCAACTTTTTTTACACAGAAAGTGGTTTGTGTGTAGAATGAACTGCCAGAGAAAGTGTATATGCAGGTCCAGTTACAATGTTTAAAAGATATTTGGATAAGTTCATGAATAGGAAAGATTTGGAGGGATATGGGACAAGCGCGTGCTGGTGGGAATCATTTGGGAACATGTTCGGTATGGTTGGAGCAAAGGGTCTGTTTCCATACTGTGACTTCAAGACACTATGATCTTGGCTATTCAACGTATCCATGCCCCTCATGACTTTATAAACCTCTGTAAGGTCACCCCCAGTCTCTGATGCTCAGCAACAAAAGCCCCAGCCTATTCAGCCTCTCCTTCCAATTCCTGCAACATCCTTGTAAGTCCTTTTTGAGCCCTTTCATGTTTAACAACATTCTTCCCATTGCAGCAGGGAGATCAAAATTGAACACAATATTCTAAAAGTGACCTCACCAATATTCTATACAGCCACAACATGATATCTGTTATGGACCAGGCCAGACCGTCCTCAAAACATTCTAAGAAGGTATCCCAGGCTCTAATGTTTTTAGCTGTTTTAGGCAGTTTAAGGTGAATATTTCAGGAGTGATACAGCTGGTCAAACCATTTATTTACACTCCACTGAATGAGATACAAGCAAAAGAATACAGAATTTAGAATAACAGCTATATCAAAACCCTCCACAATCGAACCCTCCACAATCGAGCCCTCCACAATCACCTGATGAAGGAGCGTCGCTCCGAAAGCTAGTGTGCTTCCAATTAAACCTGTTGGACTATAACCTGGTGTTGTGTGATTTTTAACTTTGTACACCCCAGTCCAACACCGGCATCTCCGAATCATTTCAAAACCCAACTGACATGATATCCCTGCAACTTAATAAAGGAGTTGTTCCAATTTCCTGCAACATCCCTATAAACACACCTCTTGGCAAAAAAGGTAAGTTCAAATACAGTTTCTGACAGGACAGATGTTAGAGAGAGAGAGACAACTGGAAACATCTGTTGAATCAGGGAACCTTTTTATTCTAGCAGCTTTCTTCGACCAGCAGCTTCGAAAAGACTGTTCGCTAAAATTAAACCAAAAACTCCTAATGAACTGGGAAAACTGGCCGCTCACCTTTCATTGTGCAAGTGTTTTACAAAAAGCCTAAAAGCCTTTTTCCTGATGGTTGCCTTAGGCAGTATCTGTTAGCCATTAGTGAGGTCCCTAACCCCACACAAATTGGAACCTCTGCCTTTACAACCCCTCTTGAAAAGACCTAAGGACAACATAACGTTAGGAACAGCATTGTCACACATCCAACTCCTATATTCAATGCATTGACCAATGAAGGCAAGTGTGCCAAATGTCTTCTTCACCACCATGCCTACCAGTGACTCCACTTTCAGGAACTATGCACCTGCATCCTAAGCCTTTCTGTTTGACACTTAAACAGAAGTGTCTTAAAGAGTTGTGGCAGGAGCAGAATTTCGCTAGATTTGAGATTCTTTCATGGGCAAATTGGGAAATAGTTTGAAACTTCATTTTAATGTTTGTGTTAAGATCTTTTGAAATATTATTTATTTTTGTTCTTTTCTGTAATAAACAATTTTAGTTCTGTCTTAACAGACGAAGACACAAATAGCATCCCAGCAATGCTATTAAGAAGGAGGGATCAAAGGAAATTAATAAACCTAAGTAGTTCTGGAGAAATCAATGGGACTGAAAGATGATAAATTCTTAGGACTTGATAATTTACATGACTGGTACTAAAGGAGATGGTCAGGAATGTGTTGGTTGACATGTTTCGAAATTCTGTAAATTCTAAAATAGTCATAATTAAATGCAGGATAACGAAAAGGAGAGAGAAAAAAGAGACTTAAAAAACTGGTTAGAGTGTGTTCTGTACTAGGTAAGATGCTAGAGTTTCTTATAAACATCAGGATAACAGGACACTTAACAGGATGAGATAAAATTAACATGGATTTATGAAAGGCAAATTATCTTTAAGAAACCTAGTGAAGCTTTTTGTGGATGTAGCTAGCAGAATAGATAAGGAGAACCAGAGGTGTTATGTATTTGGATTTTCAGAAAGCCTTTCATTAAGTACTGTGTGAAAGGTTATGAAATTTTAAAGCACATGGGATTGGTGGTAAAATTCTGGAATGGATTAAGAGCTAATGCTAAAGTAAAAGGATATGGAAAAGGATATGGAAGATATAGACTGTAGGGAAATAGATGGTGACATCTCGCAAAATGTCCAAATTACAGAGGAGGAAGTGCTGGATGTCTTGAAACAGTTAAAGGTGGATAAATCCCCAGGACCTGATCAGGTGTACCCGAGAACTCTGTGGGAAGCTAGAGTAGTGATTGCTGGGCCTCTTGCTGAGATATTTGTATCATCGATAGTCACAGGTGAGGTGCCGGAAGACTGGAGGTTGGCAAACGTGGTGCCATTGTTTAAGGAGGGCAGTAAAGACAAGCCAGGGAACTACAGACCGGTGAGCCTGACCTCGGTGGTGGGCAAGTTGTTGGAGAGAATTCTGAGGGACAGGATGTATTTGGAAAGGCAAGGACTGATTCGGGATAGTCAACATGGCTTTGTGCGTGGGAAATCATGTCTCACAAACTTGATTGAGGTTTTTGAAGAAGTAACAAAGAAGATTGATGAGGGCAGAGCAGTAGATGTGATCTATATGGACTTCAGTAAGGCATTCGACAAGGTTCCCCATAGGAGACTTGATTAGCAAGGTTAGATCTCATGGAATACAGGGAGAACTAGCCATTTGGATACAGAAGTGGCTCAAAGATAGAAGACAGAGGGTGGTGGTGGAGGGTTGTTTTTCAGACTGGAGGGCTGTGACCAGTGGAGTGCCACAAGGATCGGTGTTGGGCCCTCTACTTTTTGTCATATACATAAATGATTTGGATGTGAGCATAAGAGGTACAGTTAGTAAGTTTGCGGATGACACCAAATTTGGAGGTGGACAGCGAAGAGGGTTACCTCAGATTACAACAGGATCTGGACCAGATGGGCCAATGGGTTGAGAAGTGGCAGATGGAGTTTAATTCAGATAAATGCGATGTGCTGCATTTTGGGAAAGCAAATCTTAGCAGGACTTATACACTTAATGGTAAGGTCCTAGGGAGTGTTGCTCAACAAAGAGACCTTGGAGTGCAGGTTCATAGCTCCCTGAAAGTGGAGTCGCAGGTAGATAGGATAGTGAAGAAGGCGTTTGATATGCTTTCCTTTGTTGGTCAGAGTATTGAGTACAGGAGTCATGTTGCGGCTGTACAGGACATTGGTTAGGCCATTGTTGGAATATTGTGTGCAATTCTGGTCTCCTTCCTATCGGAAATATGTTGTGAAACTTGAAAGGGTTCAGAAAAGATTTACAAGGATGTTGCCAAGGTTGGAAAAGAGACCTAAGGGGCAACTTTTTCACGCAGAGGGTGGTACGTTTATGGAATGAGCTGCCAGAGGATGTGGTGGAGGCTGGTACAATTGCAACATTTAAAGGGCATTTGGATGGGTATATGAATAGGAAGGGTTTGGAGGGATATGGGCCGGGTGCTGGCAGGTGGGACTAGATTGGGTTGGGATATCTGGACGGGTTGGACAGTGAGTACTGTCTCATTTCTGAAGGCTTCCCATTTTTCAGCCATCCCTTTACCTGCGTACATCTGCCTCCAATCAGCTTTCGAAAGTTCTTGCCTAATACCATCAAAATTGGCCTTTCTCCAATTTAGAACTTCAACTTTTAGATCTGGTCTAAGATCTGTCTTGTTAAGAGTTTGTGAGTCCATTCAGTATTCTAGCGACAGTAGGGTAGAGACTGTTTCGAAACTGGCTGGTGCTTGTGTTCAGGCTTCTGTACCTTCTCCCCGATGGTAGTGGTTGTAGAAAAACATTTTCAGGATGGGATGGATCTTTGAGAATGCTGGCGGCCTTTCCTTGTCAGGGGGCCTAGTAGATGGATTCTGTAGATGGGAGGTTGGCCTTTGTGATTGTCTGGGCTGAATCCACCACTCCCTGTAACCGTATCTGATCTTGAATGTTACAGTTGCCATACCAATTGTGATGCATCCAGATAGAATGCTCTCGATGGCGCACCTATAAATGTTGGCAAGAATATTGACTGTCATGCCAAATTTCCCAGTTGCCTGAGGAAGAAGAGACATTGTTGGCCTTTGTACCAGGGAGTCCACATGAAGAGTCCAAGAAATCCTGTTGTGGATGACCACTCCCAGAAGCTTGACACTCTCCAATTGTTCCAGCTCTGTGCTGTTGATGTGTAGGGGGGGCATGAGTAACATCCTGCCGAAAGTCAATAATGAGTTCCTTGGTTTTGCCAACATTGAGAGCTAGGTTGTTCTCAGTGTACCATTTTTCCAGGTCTTCCACCTCCCGTCTGTAATCTGTTTCGTTACCATCTGAGATTCGACCGACTATGGTGGTGTCATCCGCGAGCTTGTAAATGGCATTAGTCTGGCATTTGGCGATGCAGCCATGGGTATACAGTGAGTACAGTAGGGGACTGAGTATGCACTCCTCGGGGGCTCCAGTGTTGAGTGTTAGTGAGGATGAAATATTGTCCCCAGTCTTCTCTGCCTGTGGGTCTGGAAATTTAGGATCCAATTGCAGAGAGTGGGGCTTAGTCTGAGATCACTAAGTTTAGTAATCAGTCTCGAGGGGATAATAGTATTGAAGGCTGACCTGTAGTCAATGAGTAGGATTCTTACGTAGCTGTTTTTGGTGTCCAAATGTTCTAGGGAGGAGTGAAGGGCAAGTGATATGGCATCTGATGTGGATCTGTTGGTCCGATAGGCAAATTGGAGTGGGTCAAGAGTAGTGGGGAGGCTGGAGTTGATTAATGCCAGCCTTTCAAAGCACTTCATGACCAGTGAAGTTAGGGCCACTGGGCGGTAGTTATTGAGACATGCTACGTGATCCTTCTTAGGCACAGAGATGATATTGTCCCTCTTGAAACAGGCAGGGACAGTGGCCTGCTATAGGGAGAGGTTAAAGATGTCCAAGAAGATCTCTGCCAGTTGATCTGAGTGCTCTGAGTACAGGGCCTGGTACTCCATCTGCTCCCATTGCTTTCCTTGGATTCACACGAAGGAAAACTGATCTGGCCTCTGATGCAGTGACTGTTGGGATAGGTTTGTCAGGACTTGGTGGAATAGGTGTTACCTTTCCATTGAAATTAGTCATTGAGTCATAGAGATATACATCACGGAAACAGACCTTTCGGCCCAACCAGATATCCCAACCCAATGTAATACCAACTGCCAGCACCTGGCCCATATCCCTCCAAACCCTTCCTATTCATATATCCATTCAGATGTCTTTTAAATGTTGCAATCGTACTAGCCTCCACCACTTCCTCTGGCAGATCATTCCATGCTCGCACAACTGCTGCGTGAAAAAGTTGCCCCGTAGCTTTCTTTTATATCTTTCCCCTCTCACCATAAACCAATGCCTTCTAGATCTGGACTCCCCCACCCCAGGGAGGAGACTTTGTCTATTTATCCTGTCCATGCCGCTCATGATTTTATAAACCTCTATATGGTCACCCCTCAGCCTGCACGCTGTAGGGAAAACAGCCCCAGCCTATTCAACCTCTCCCTATAGCTCAAATCCTCCCATCCTTGGCAACATCCTTGTAAATCTTTTCTGAACCCTTTCAAGTTTCATAACATCTTTCTAGCAGGAAGGAGAGCAGATTTGCACGCAGTTGAGACGCTGTGGGAGGGATGTGTCATTGTCTGCTATCTTGCACTATCTCCTTTTAGAACCTGTGATGTTATTCAGTCCTTGCCAAAGTCGCTGGGTGTCTGTCTGGGTCTCTGGATTGATATTGGTCTTTGGCTGTCTTAATGGCTTTGCAAAGGTCATACTTGGATTCCTTATATTTGAGTGGATCTCCTGATCTCCTGGTTTTTAGCAGGTTCTGTATGTCCTGATTCATCCAGGGTTTCTTCTTGGGGAACACCCGGATTGATTTCCTTGGTATGTAGTCCTCCACACACTTGCTGTTAAAGTATGTCACGGTGGTGGAGTACCCGTCCAACGTAAGGCGGAGGTGTTAGCAATTCTGGCAAGTGTGAAAATAGACAAGGCCCCCAGGCCGGATGGGATTTATCTTCAGATTCTCTGGGAAGCTAGTGAGGAGATTGCAGAACTTTAGTTTTGACCTTTATGTTATAATTGTCTCCAGGAATAGCCCAGAAGACTGGAGGATAGCAAATGTTGTCCCATTATTCAAGAAGGGGAGTCGGGACAAACCTGGTAATTATGGACGAGTGAGCCTTACTTCGGTTGTGGGTAAAGTGTTGGAAAGGATTATAAGAGGTAGGATTTATAATCATTGGAAAGGAATAAGGTAATTAGGGATAGTCAACATGGTTTTGTGAAGGGTAAGTCATGCCTCACAAACTTTATTGAGTTTTTTGAGAAGTTCACCAGATAGGTGGATGAGGGTAAAGTAGTTGATGTGGTGTATATGGATTTCACTAAAGTGTTTGATAAGGTTCCCCACGATAAGCTAATGCACAAAGTATGGAGGCACGGGATTGAGGGCGATTTAACGGTTTGGATCAGAAATTGGTTGGTGGTTGGTGGAAAATGTTCATACTGGAGTTCAGTTACAAGTGGTGTACCGCAAGGATCTGTTTTGGGGCCACTGCTGTTTGTCATTTTTATAAATGACCTGGATGAGGGCGTAGAAGGGTTAGTAAATTTGCAGATGACACTAAGGTCAGTGGAGTTGTGGACAGTGCCGAAGGATTTTGCAGTTTACAGAGGGACATAGATAAGCTGCAGTACTGGGCTGAGAGGTGACAAATGGAGCTTAATGTGGAATAGTGTGAGGTGATTCACTTTGGAAGGAGTAACAGGAATGCTTGGTACGGTATAATTCTTGGTTGTGTGGAGGAGCAGAGAGATCTCGGGTGTCCATGTGCATAGAAGCCTGAAAGTTGCCACCCAGGTTGATTGGGTTGTTAAGAAGGCATACCATGTGTTAGCTTTTATTGTTAGAGGGATTTGAGTTTCAGAGCTATGTGGTCATGCTGCAGCTGTACAAAACTCTGGTGCGGCTGTACTTGGAGTATTGCGTACAGTTCTAGTCGCTGCGTTACAGAAAGTATGTGGAAGCATTGGAAAGGGTGCAGAGGGGATTTACCAGGATGTTGACTGGTATGGAGGGAAGATCTTATAAGGAAAGGCTGAGGTACTTGAGGCAGTTTTCGTTTGAGAGAAGAGGTTAAGAGATGATGTGCAGTCCACAAGGATCAGTGCTGGGTCCACTACTTTTCATCATGGGCGGCACTGTGGCACAGTGGTTAGCGCCAGAGACCCGGGTTCAATTCCAGCCTCAGGCAACTGTCTGTGTGGAGTTTACTTCAACGCCAGGAGCATCCGGAATAAGGTGGCATGGTGGCACAGTGGTTAGCACTGTTGCCTCACAGCGCCAGAGACCTGGGTTCATTTCCCGCCTCAGGCGACTGACTGTGGAGTTTGCACATTCTCCCCGTGTCTGCATGGGTTTCTCTGGGTGCTCTGGTTTCCTCCCACAGTCCAAAAATGTGCAGGTTAGGTGAATTGGCCATGCTAAATTGCCCGTAGTGTTCGGTGAAGGGGTAAATGTAGGGGAATGGGTCTGGGTGGGTTGATCTTCAGAGAGACTTGTTGGGCCGAAGGGCCTGTTTTCACACTGTAAGTAATCTAATCTAATCATATAAATGATTTGGGTTTGAGCTTAAGAGGTATAGTTAGCAAGTTTGCAGATGACACCGAAATTGGACAAGTCCAGAACTATGAGTAAGAATAAAGGGTATCCATTCAGGACTGAGATGAGGAAGAATTTCTTCACTCAGAGTTGTCAACCTGTGGAATTCTCTACCACAGAAAGCTGTTGGGGCCAGTTCGTAGATATATTCAAGACGGAGCTGGACTTGGGTAATGGGATCAAGGAGTATGGAGAGAAAGCTGGATGAAGGAATTGAAAGCAGTGTAATACTGAAACTGCATGATCAGCAATGAGCATATTGAATAATGGTGCAGGCTCGAAAAGCCTGATGGCCTACTCTATTTTCGATGTTTCTATCTCCCTTCACAATGGAGCCAACAAACACCCTTTGCTGGATCCAAAACTTCCCTACTTGTGACTGTAACACTTGTAATTTCCCCAACCTTTCATCCTCAACGACCTTTCCCTCCCCAGCCCTAGCTGTGACCCCCCCCCACAGCTAGCCTTAACAATCTCCTCATCCTCCCAGCTGGTCTCAACAACTACTGTCGCTGGACTGGTATATAACCCTCCTATAGACCAGTCTAACACACCCTGGATGATACCTTCTCTATGTTCTATGACTTACCCTAAGCCTTTAAAATATTGAAAGTAGTTTACTGGCAAAAAACCACATTGACTGCATTGGTTCAAGAAGGCAGCTCACCACCACCTTCTGAAAGGCAACTAGGAATGGGCAATAAATTCTGGCCAGCTAGAAACACCTATATCTCACAAGAGAATTTTAAAAAAATTAGTGTATGACAGACGTAAAAATAAAACCTGTGATTATATTTACTTTCTGAACTATTGTTACATTGTGTGCATAAGTACCACTTTTCTGCATCAGGTTATCATTAGATTTCTGAACTCCTAAAATATTGCATTATTGAAGGATGATGGCTCCACCTTCTGGTGTCTCATTCAATATGCATGAACTGTAACATTTAAAAAAATAAACAGACCACATTTAGTAGGCATGTTTTGATAAACCTCTATGGCAGATGGGGCTTGAATCAACACCTACCGGCCCAGTTGTAAGGATACCACTGTTGCAATACATTAATCCCTAATGATAAATCAACAAAAACATTGACAATATAGTATTATATGTTGGCAAACCAGTTTATCGAGCAGTGCATTGCCTCTGAACTCAATCACAGTTCAGTTTTTTTTAAAACTGTGTTCAACAACTTGAACAGGCATGGGGAGATTTAAAATAAAAACGAATTGCTGGAAAAACTCAACAGATCTGGCAGCATTTGTGGGGAGAGAAGAGAGTTAATGTTTTGAATGCAGTGACTCTTCATCAGAACTGGTGATATTTAAACTCATTTAAACTGAGTCCTATATTCTGAAGGAAGTTCAACAGAACTTAAAAAGAGATGAAAAGTAAAGAGTAATAGACAAGACATGATTTCATAAAATTCCTATTGGTTACAATGCACTTTTTCACAGAATTGTCATTGTACAGGAGGCCATTTAGCCCATCTTGTCTACACTGGATCTCTATGTGTTTTGACTTAGTGAATTGTTTCCATCATCCAATACCCTCTTGAAAGCTTCAATTAAACTTCTAACACACTTTTAGGTCATCCATTCCAATGGTGGAGTGAGGTCATTCTTCATTTAGGCACTTTACAATCTCTAGGTCTCAATATTGAGTTCCATAATTTCAGAGCATGACCTTTGTCTTCCATTTTTCTTACATCCCCAATCATGCAGAGTATAATGAACCTACTTTTGCCTTTCACGCCTTCATTTATACTTACTTTGCATCTCTATCTAACCTTTACCACCATCAGTTTTCCCTTTGACTTTTGCTCTGTGCATTATGCTCCTCCTCCCCCAATGTCAGTAGGATAAAAAAAATCATTTTCCAGCTTGTTTCAGGTCCAAAGTGGTGTCATATTGGACTCGAAATGTTAACTCTGTTCCTCCACAGATACTGCCAGACCTACTGAGCTTCTCCAGCATTCTCTGTGTTTGTTTATAAGACCATAAGAAGATCATAAGAAGGATGAGTGGATCGTTGTCCCATTTCTTATGATCTTCTTATGGTCTTACAAACAAACACAGTCTCTCTCCAGTCTGCTCCACCATTCAATAGGATCATGGCTAATCTGACATTCCTCACATTCACTTTCCTGCCCTTTCTGTATATCCCTTAATTCCCCTACTGATCAAGAAACTATCTATTCAGTCTTAAATATACACAAAGATTCTGCCCCCACAGCTGTTTATGCCAAAGAGTTCCAAACACTCTCAATCCTCTGAGAGAACAAAGTCCACCTCATCTCAGTCTTAAGTTGGAACCTCTTTATTCTGAGACTATACCCTCTGGTCCTAGACTCTCCCATGAGGGAATATCTTCTCAGCATTTATCCTGCTAGGTCCCTTAAGAACCCTGTATGTTTATGTTTTGATACTTTCGATTGAGATCACACAGAGATATAGAATGTATAATCACATGGATTACGAGATATTTATTCAGCAACATAAAAGGACTGAAAAAACAACAAGGTCCACAAAAATAACAAGATCCACATACTTTGCTCTAAGCAGGATTGCTTGCTAGAGTAACATCAGAATCGCAAACAATTAAACAAAGTCCATACCTGGCTTGTTTATATTCGAAGTGGATGGCAATAAGGTTGTCTGTGACTTCTTGGCCTCTGTGACCCATTGCTCCATCATGCTATCTTAAACAGTGATTCTGATAAATGTCCTGATCTTCAGCCTCATAATCATTGAAATATTCATGCCAATCCTCCATTTTCCTCTGGATTTAGGATTTCCCCATCGACTCCAGTTTGAAAGGCAGAGCGTGCAATAATGCTGTGGGATACCCTTTCTGGACTATTTTGCAAGGTTCCATTGGAACAGTTAGGTCTTTGGGAGGCCTATGGCCTTTGCCACAATGGTCCTGGTTCAAGCATGAGCAATGTTGTATTTTTGTTCTGTATCAGTTGAAGAGTTTCTTAAAGATGTCATAATCCAAGTTTGGTTGGCATACCTTTTGTCTCCTAGTGCCTCTCTACGAGATGAGGACATTGGAAAGAGTTTGAAACCTTTGAGCTCTCTAGCATAAGAGTAATGGCTGCTGCCAGGATGTCTGACACAGATCTTCAGATTTGGCTTTTATGATCACATAATTTGAACATTCATGGAGCAGAACCTTTTTCTGTAGGGCACTCTCAAATCTGGGTGGTGTCAATGTCACAATGTACCTGGGGGAAGCTGCAATGGTGGGGAATCTTTTACCCCAGATACTTTACTCTTATTATCATGTGTGAATGATTTGAAGAGGTATGCACTGGAACAAATTGAATCCGTAAAAGGCTAGATGCATTTATGGCTTGAGGGTTGGGAGATTCCTAACAGGTTCCCAAATACTCTCTGAATTGAACTGCTGACATAAAGTTTCAAGGCTGCTGTGAACTTGAAAGCTGTTAACTTGACAGCTACTGGGATGGATTGCCACCCAACCCTTCTTTGACCAAATCCTTCTCCACCAGAGGACACAATTCAGCAAAGATGGGTAGATATCATGAAATCCTTGCACAAATGCTTGAAGAAAATGATAACGAGACCTGTAGACGCAGATCTCATTCTCCTCCACCTCTTTGGTCAATCTTCACCTGCTGCTTTTCCCTCTGAAGGCTCTGTTGCTGGAGGTTGATTTTCCTGCTGAGCTTGCTGACAATAGTCTGCTATCGTTTCCTTCTGTGTTGTCTTTGTATAATCCCAAAGCTGTGATGGCAGACAGTTTGTGGAGAATGCAAAGAAAAAGTGCAATTTTGTTGAAGGAGCTCTTTTGAGCCCTCACATCTATAACAGTGTTGCATCATGAAGCCCTCAGACCATATGGCGTGGTGAATTCTCAAGGGGATAATAGTCATACCTCAATAAGGAGAGCTCTGAACTCTTTGAGTGCAATGTTCATGAAGACCTTTTCCATCATTAGCTATTTTGCGCCATTTCTGGATCAGCTTCCTATCAATTTGTGGAGCAAAATTGTATTATCAAAGGTCAGCATAAACCTTCAAATAATGATCACTACAAAACACATTATGCAATTTCTGGCCTGTGATCAGGTTGTTAACACGATTATTTAACTGATCGTTGACATACATTTTCAAAATTTATTTTAGGTTTTCAGCATTTGCAACTTTTTCGTTTTAGCTTTTTGAAAGGTGCTAGTGGCTGCAGTCAAAAGTTTTAAAATGTAACAAATTAAACATTAAAATGCCCCTTTTGGTGATCACAAGATCTTAAACAAATTAGTGTACAAAGTAGGCTGGTGTCCTGGTTAATTTTTAAAATCCTTGAAAGAGGACAGCAAGTATTCTCTACAGTTCAGGTACAGTTTGTACAGAACATGTTCCTCATTTGTACTGTTGCTTTGTTTCAGTTTTCCTTTGTTGTGCTATGTTCAGCTCTGGTGAGGTAAAAGTGAAATTTACATTGTGACTACTCCCTTTCTCCTTAAATTCTCCACGTTTTATTAATATATTTCTTATGGTGTTGTCCTGCACTGGAAAACATGATGGAATATTTAAGACTTAAAACTTGTTTTGTTTATGTAATTTATACTGCTCCTAGTTTAATAATTCTTACTGGGGAACCCAAGATGGGGTTTACTGTACTAAATCTGATTTGAAAGTGTTGAATGCTGACAATCTTTACATCCTCTTACAAGCTATGCTACAATTTATCTTGCATGTAAGCTTTCTCTCATTGTATTTCATCTAACCAAATACTGTATACTTTCATAATGACACAAGAAATAGGAGCAGAAGTAGACCACATGGTCCGTCAAGCCTGCCCCACCATTTAGTTTTTCTTATAGCTAATCCCTTCAGCTACAACTCCGCTTAAAGTAACAACCAATTTAAGGTTATCAGTTTGGCTCACAATGTGGCTCAGTTACGCTTGCTAGAAACTATACAGTTATACAAATACAGAAACCTTTCCTCTGAGAGGAAAAAAAAACGTCCAAGCATTGTGCCATTTTTAAATTAAAACAAGTCTGGAGTCAATAAATTCCTGGTGAATTCTCCATGGCAATGCCTTCAGCATTCAGTTTCAGTTTACTAACCATTGAGCGCAGTTTTCTCGTGCAGTAGGAAGAAAGATTGGCGAAGCTTGAATTGTTTTCTTTGGGAGCAGAGAAGATTGAGAGGGGTCCTGATTGAGGTGTTTATGATTATGAGAGAATGGGTAGAATGTATAAAAAGCAGCTGTTCCCCTTATTTAAAGTGTCATCTGGAGGATATCAATTCCTATGGGCTGTTAGTGCACCTCAGATGCCTGTCTATTTTTTTCATTGGCTTTAACCTGCAGTGTTTTAGATGTACTAGAAGCATCATCTGTCATTGGATTTTCTTGAGGTGACTGAATGTTTGGAAGTTTGCACAATACTATGCATTCTCCGCTAAGGTGCTGTTTCCTTCAGATGCTCCAGTTACTGTTCTGTTCTCAGGTATATCCAGGTTTTTTTTGGCACAAGTATTTGTAATTCTTCAATTAATGTTGTCTCTGGCACATTTGTTCTGTTGCCAAGAGTTTGTCTTCCTCGCAGGAAAAAGTGAGGACTGCAGATGCTGGAGATGAGAGTCGAAACATGTGGCACTGTCAATTTTCCTGCTCCTTGGATGCTGCCTGACCTGCTATGCTTTTCTAGCACCACACACTTTATCTTCCTCACACTACTTTGTTTGTCATCTGTTCAATGTAGGAGACCGGTCCAGTCTAATGTCCAGTGGTGTTATTGTTCACCAACCTTTTGACCTTTTCAGAAAATGTGGTGTTTGACCTTGTCCTCTCAATGGACAGCAATGTCTTTACCATGAGCATTACCGGAGAAATTTGAGTTGTCGAGTGGTTAGTATTCTGGTACATTAGTGGAAATTGACTCAGTCTTTTGGACAGTGATCCTTGTTCTCAAGTTACATTTAAGGGATATTTCATTGCTGATTCCAGGACATAAGTATTTAAATGGGAAATTTACCTTCCCAGCACCCCCTGGTCCTCGTTCTTACTGCTCCCACTACTGCTGCAAATAGTTTGGCAGAACAGTTTGTTTAAAGGGATGTTTCATCATCTGGACAAACTTTTCTGCCAAACCATTTGCAGCAGTAGTGGGAATGGTGAGACCAAGGACGGGGGCTCCCGTGAAGGTAAATTTCCCATTTAAATACTTACCTCATGGAATCAGTGGCCTCCATTTTGCAGCAGCAGGAAGGCTCAACAGGAGTGGACGTGGACACAGGGATTACTGGGCATGTGAAATGATATATTTCGGCTATGGCTAAACCCGAGGTACTACAGGTGGGTCTCCCACCCGTCTTCCTCCTCTAACCAAAAAAAATACCCTATGTGGAGAGTTGATAGGGTAAGGTTTTTTGTTTTTTTCTTTATTTATTTAATCTCTCTTGGAAATTTAGAGCAGAGGAGATGGAGGCTAGGGCAGTTGCATGCTCCTCTTGCAGGATGTGGGAGGTAAGGTTCACTAGTAGTGTCCCCGCTCACTTCACCTGCGAGAAGTGCACTCAAATCTGACTCCTCACAGACCGTGTTAGGGAACTGGAGCTGGACGAACTTCGGATCATTTGGGAGGCTGAGGGGGTGATGGAGAGGAGCTATGGGGGGTAGTCACACCTAAGTTACAGGACAAAGGTAGCTGGGTGACCATCAGGAGAGGGAAAGCGAATAGGCAGACAGTGCAGGGACCCCCTGTGGCCATTCTCCTCAATAATAAGTAGTCCACTTTGGATACTATTGCGGGGGAGGGGATGACCTACCAGAGGAAAGCCACAGCAACTAGGTTCTGTGGCTCAGAAGGGAAGGGAAGAGGGGAAAAATAGGAGAGCAATAATGATTGGACATTCAATTGTGAGAGGAACATTCAGGAGATTCTGTGGTCGTGAACGGGACTCTCGGATGGTGTATGGCCTCCCGGGTCAGGGACATCTCTGATCACATCTACAGGATTCTTAAAGGGGAGGGAGAGCAGCCAGAAGCCGTGTTACGCATCGTACCAATGATATCGGTAGGGAAAGGGAGGCGGACCTGAAAAGAGAAAATAGGGAGTTAGTCTGGAAGCTAGAAGGTAAGACGAGCAGACTAGTAATCTCAGGATTGCTACTGGTGCTCCTTGTGAAGCGAGGAATAGAGAACGAGTTCAGCTGAACACATGGCTTTGGGGCTGATGAAGGAGGGAGGCCTTCAGATATGTGGATCATTGAGATACCTTTTGGGGAAGGTGGGACCTGTACAAGGAGGATGGTTTGTACCTGAACTGGAGGGGCACCAATATTCTGGACAGGAGATTTGCTAGAGTTCTTCAGGAGGGTTTAAATTAGATTGGCAGGGTAGTGGGAATCTGAGCTATAGATCTGATGGAGTAGGTAGTGAACAGCCAGATACAGCGAGCAGAGAGTCTGTGAGGAGAGATTGGCACTCGATAAGGAAAAGGTGCAGTCAGAGTGTTGGTTGAAGTGCAAGAAATATCAGGAATAAGGGTGATGAACTCCGAGTGTGGATACATACTTGGAACTATGATGTTGCGGCCATTATGGAGACTTGCCTATCACAGGGGCAGGAATGGTTTTTGGATGTTCCAGAATTTAGATGTTTCAAAAGGAATTGAGGGTGGGGGGGAAGGTAAAAGAGGTGGAGGAGTGGCATTGCTCATCAGGGATAGTATCGCAGCTAAAGAAATGGAGATTGTTAAGGAGGGTTTGTCTACAGAGTCAGTATAGGTGGAAGTCAGAAACAGGAAAGAAGCAGTCACTTTATTGGGAGTTTTCTACAGGCCCCTCACTAGCAACAGAGACATGGAGGAGAAGATTGGGAGGAAGATTTTGGAAAAGAGGAGAAGGAACAAGGTTATTGTCATGGATGATTTTAACTTCCCTAATATTGATTGGAACCAACTTAGTTCAAAAAGTTTGGAGGGAGCAGTTTCGTCAGGTGTGTCTAGGAAAGGTTCCTGACATCATATGTAGATGGGCCGAATAGAGGGGAGGCGATATTGGATTTAGTGCTTGACAATGAACCATGCCAGGTGTCGGATCTCTCAGTGGGAGAGCATTTAGGTAATAGTGATCACCACTCCCTGACATTTACTATAGCCATGGACAGGGTTAGGAGCAAACGGTATGGGAAAGTATTTAATTGGGGGAGGGGGAATTACAATGTTATTAGGCAGGAGCTGAGGTGCCTAGATTGGGAACAGATGATCCCAGGGAAATGCACAACAGAAATGTCGAGATTGTATAGGAAGCAGTTGCTGATTGTGCTGGACAGGTTTGTCCCACTGAGGCAAGGAAGGGATGGCAAGGTTAAAAGAACCTTGGGTGACAAGAAATGTGGAACATATAGTCAAGAGGAAGAAGGAGGCTTAGTGAAGGTTGAGGAGGCAAGGATCAGACAGGGCTCTAGTGGGTCACAAGGTAGCCAAAGAGAAAGTGAAGAATGGACTTAGGAGAATGAGAAGGAGAAGGGGCATGCAAAAGCGTTCGCGGGTAGGATTAGGGAAAGCCCTAAGGTGTTCTACACTTATGTGAGGAACAAGAGGATGGCCAGTGTGAGGGTAGGGCCAATCAGGGATAGTGGAGGGAACTTGCGCCTGGAGTTGAAGGAGGTAGGGGAGGTCCTTAATGAATACTTTGCTTCAATATTCACTAGTAAAAGGGACCTTGACATTTCTGAGGACAGCGTGAAACAGACTAGTATGCTCGAACAGGTTGATGTTAGGGAGGTGGATGTGCTGAAAATTTTGAAAAGCATAAGGATGGATACCCTAGGTTACTACAGGAAGCAAGGGAAAAGATTACTGCACCTTTGGCTATAACCTTTTGTCTTCATTGTACACTGGAGCAGTGCCAAATGATTGGAGGGTGGCAAATATTATTCCCTTGTTCAGGAAAGGGAATAGAGATATTCCTGGGAATTACAGATCAGTCAGTCTTATGTCAGTGGTGGTCAAATTATTGGAGAGAATTCTGAAGGCCAGAATTTATGATTAGTTGGAAAACCATTGCTTGATTAGAGATAGTCAGCATGGCTTTTTGACAGGCAGGTCATGCCTCACAAATCTTACTGAATTCTTTAAAGATGTGACAAAACACATTGATGAAGTTAGGTCAATGGATGCAGTGTAAATAGATTTCATTAAGGCATTTAATAAGGTTCCCCATGGTAGGCTCATTCAGAAAGTAAGGAGGCATGGCATACAGAGAAACCTGTCTGTCTGGATACAGAATTGGCTGGCCCACAGAAGATAGAGGGCGGTGGTAGATGGAAAGTATTCAGCCTGGAGCTCGGTGACAAGTGGTGTTCGGCAGGGATTTGTTCTGGGACCTCTGCTCTTTGTGATTTTTATAAATGTCTTTGATGTGGAAGTGAAAGGGTGGGTTAGTAAGTTTACAATGACAGGAAGGTTGGTGAAGTTGTGGATAGTCTGGAGGGTTGATGTAGATTGCAATGGGACATTGGCAGGATGCAGAACTGGGCTAATAAGTGGCAGATGGAGTTCAACCTGGAGGAGCGTGAAGTGATTCATTTTGGAACGTCGAATTTGAGTGCAGATTACAGGGATAAAGGCAGGATTCTTGGCAGTGTGGATGATCAGAGGGATCTTGGGGTCCATGTCCACAGATACCTCAAAATTGCCACCCTAGTTGATACGTTGTTAAGTGGCATTGTGTGGGCTTTAGAACATTACAGTACAGTACAGGTCCTTCGGCCCTTGATGTTGCATCGATCTGTCATACCAATCTGAAGCCCATCTAACCTTCCATGTACGTCCATATGCTTGTCCAATGACGACTTAAATGTACATAAAGTTGGCAAAAGTACGACAGTTGTAGACAAAGCATTGCATACCCTTACTACTCTCTGAGTAAAGAAACTACCTCTGACATCTGTCCTATCTCTATCACCCCTCAATTTAAAGCTATGCCTCCTCGTGCTCGCCATCACCATACTTGGAAAAAGGCTGTCCCTGTCCACCCTATCTTATGCCTTCTTAACAACCCTGTCAACCTGGGTGGCAACTTCCAAGGATCTGTGTCCCTGGACACCGAGATCTCTCTGCTCATCTACACTACCAAGAATCTTACCATTAGCCCAGTACTTTGCATTCCGGTTACTCCTTCCAAAGTGAATCACCTCACACTTATCTGCATTAAACTCCATTTACCACCTCTCAGCCCAGCTTATCTATGTCTCTCTGTAACCTACAACATCCTTCGTCACTATCCACAACTCCACCGACCTTAGTGTCGTCTGCAAATGTACTAACCCACCCTTCTACGCCCTCATCCAGGTCATTTATAAAACTGACGAAGAGCAGTGGACCCAATACCGAACCTTGCGGTGTACCACTAGTAACTGGACTCCAGGATGAACATTTCCCATCAACCACCACCCTCTGTCTTCTTTCAGCAAGCCAATTACTGATCCAAACTGCTATATCTCCCACAATCCCATTCCTCCGCATTTTGTATAATAGCCTACTGTGGGGAACCTTATCGAACGCCTTGCTGAAATCCATACACACCACATCAACCGGTTTACTCTCATCTACCTGCTTGGACACCTTGTTGGCTTTCATTAGCAGGGAGATTGAGTTTAAGAACTGCGAGGTTATGCGCAGCTCTGTAGTGTCCTGGTTAGACCACAATTGGAATATTGTGTTCAGCTCTGGTCGATTCATTATAGGAAAGATGTAGAAGCTTTAGAGGGGGTGCAGAGGAGATGTACCAGGATGCTGCCTGGACTGGAGGGCATGTCTCGGGCTTTTGTCATTGGAGCGAAGAAAGATGAGGGTCAGGTCATGCCTCACAAACCTTTTAGAATTCTTTGAGGATGTGACAAAACACATCCTGAATGCATTCCATTCTTCCCAGATTGATTCCAGAGGTGACTTGATCGAGTTGTACAAGATGTTGAGAGGCATAGATAGAGTGAATAGCCAGAGACTTTTTCCAATGGCAGAAATGTCTATTACGAGGGGGGATAATTTAAAGATAATTGAAGGAAGGTTTATGGGAGATGTCAGAAATAGGTCCTTTACTCAGAGAGTGGTGGGTGTGTGAAATGCACTGCCAGCAATGGTAGTAGAGTCAGATACATTAGGAATATTTAAGTGACTCTTGGATAGGCACATCAAAGTTAGTACAATGAAGGGTTGTCTGATCTCAGAGTAGGATAAAAGGCCGGCACAACATCTCGGGCCAAAGGGCCTGTATTGTGCTGCACTACACTATGTTCTGTGTTCCATGATCAAAACCATTTGAGGCTGGGTGATAATGAGCTCATCAGGTATGTTGAATTCTGTTCTCCTTTATATAGTTCATGAACTCTTGTGATATTAAGTGTGGGGTATTATCATTAACAAGTTGTTCCAGATAGCTAAATCTCATGAAGGTCTCCCACAGTCCTTCAATAGTTTTCTCTGAAGATGTTACTTTCATCATGGCAACCTCAGGCCATTTAGTATGTGCGTCAACTCCTATGAAAAACATTTGTCATTCAAAAGATCCAGCATAGTCAATATAGATTCTTTACCATCGCCTTTCTGGGCATTCCCACAAGTGTAATGGTGCTAATAGATGTAGGTTGCAAACTCTTGCCCAAGCTGCACATATTTCTGCCTTCTCCTCAACTTTGGAGTTGAGCCATGGCCACTAAAAATAGGTCCTAGCTAACTCCTTTATTCTGTCAATGCCACTGTGACCATTGTGTAGTTAATTTAACACGCGATTCTTCAGCTGGGATGGAATGATGACCCTCGAGGAGCTGTTTGGGACGAACCTCAACAAACACACTGCATTCCTCTCTAGACTTCCTTTGCATTGGCACATTCCAGAAGGAGGTGTGTGACTGTCTCCTCGCCTCCACAGCCGCTTTGAGGGCAGCGTGTGGTGGGGCAGAGAGTCTGGGCGTGCATGATGGATGTCACAGGCAGAGCCCTTCTCACCACCAGCCAAGCCATGTCTTGGTGCTTGTTGGAAAGATCTGGTGATGAAGCATTCTGCCAAATGACTTTGACAGTCTGCCTAGGGAACTGGTCAACAGGGTCCAACCTCTCCTTTTCCCGAAGGGTCTCAAGGACACTATGTGCTGACCACTTCCTGATGGACTTGTGGTCAAAGGTGTTTTTCTTCATAAATTTCTCCATGAAGAACAGGTGATATGGAATGTCCTATTACTTGGAGCGTTCCGCGGCAGCGAGGCCAGACCCCTCCTTCGCAACACTGGGGACAGGTAGATCCTCAGTACGTTATGACAGTTGGTGTTTGCGTACCGGGGATCCACGCACAATTTAATGCAACCACACACAAAGGTGGCCATCAGAGTGAGGGTGACATTGGGTGTGTTTTTTCCCCCGTTGCCCAGATCTTTATACATTGTGTCCCTCTGGACCTGGACCATCTTTGATCTCCACATAAAGTGGAAGATGGCCTGCATAACTGCGGCGGCACAGGTTCTGGGAATAGGCCAGACCTGTGCCACATATAACAACAATGACAGTGCCTCACACCTGATGACTTGTTTTTACCAGCGATGGAGAGCGACCGTTGCACGCATCTGGCAAGATTCTGGCTCACTTTTCTGATACGCTCCTCCCAAGACTTGCCGCACGCCCCAGCCCCTCCGAACCAAAAACCCAGCACCTTCAGGTGGTCAGTCCTGACGGTGAAGGGGATAGAGGATTGGTCAGCCCAGTTCCTGAAGAGCATGGCCTCGCTCTTGTCTCAGTTTACCTTGGCCCCCGAGGCCCGTTCGAACTGGTCACACATGCACATGAATCTGTGCATGGACAGCGGATCCGAGCAGAAAACGGCGACGTCATCCGTGTATACAGGGAGACCTTAACCTGTCTGCCCCGGCTGCCAAGAATAGTCACCCTTCTCAGGCTTGCATATTCTTCCTGATGGACTTGGCAAATGGCTCTATGCAACACACAAATGAGGCAAGAGAGAGAGGGCAACCCTGCCTGACTCCAGATCTGACTGAGAAGCTTTCTGATTCCGACCCATTGAATGAGACTGCACTGACAATGTTGGTATAGAGCAGTCAGATGCATTTGCAGATTCCTTCCCCAAAGCCCATTTTGGAGAGAACATCTCTCATATATGTATGCGATATCCTGTCAAAGGCTTTCTCCTGGTCTAGGCCGATGAGGCAGGTCCCCCCCCCCCCCCCCCCCCCCGTCCTGCACATAGGCGTTCGTATTCCTGAGGAGTGCGAGACTCTCAGCGATCTTCCTGCCTGGCACAGCACAGATTTGGTTAAGGTGAATCACCGATCCCAGAGCAGACATGACCCGGTTGGCGATTACCTTTGACAGGATTTTGTAGTCTATGTTTAATAGTGAGATTGGTTTCCGATTCCTGATTTCCTCCCTCTCCCCCTTCTGCTTGTCGATGAGGGTGATGATGCCTTTCCTCATGGATTCACTCATGGTACCTGCCAGAAGCATACTGACATACACCTCCAGCAGGTCCTGGCCAATCAAGTCCCATAGTGCAGAATAGAGCTCGATCGGTAAGCAGTCGCTTCCAGGAGTTTTATTCTTTTCGAAGGACTCAAGGGCCTTGGTCAGCTCATCCAGAGACAGCTAGGCAAAAGTGAGGACTGCAGATGCTGGAAACCAGAGTTTAGATTAGAGTGGTGCTGGAAAAGCGCAGCAGTTCAGGCAGTATCCGAGGACCAGGAAAATTGACCTTTCAGGCAAAAGCTCCTGATGAAGAGCTTTTGCCCGAAATGTCAATTTCCCTTTAATCCAGAGATAGCGGCTGGTCCAGCCTCTCCTGTGTTCTGTCGTCTAAGACCTCCGTGATAGAGGACAGGAATGACTGGGCAGCCGCGCTGTCAGTTGGCTTCGAGTCATACAGACTGGCATAGAAGGATTTGCTGATCCTCAGGATGTCAGCCTGAGACGATGTTACTGAGCCATCTTCTTCCTTCAGGCTGCTGAGTGCGGAGCTCTCTTTGTGCACTTTCTGGAAGAAGAAACTTGAGCACGTCTCGTCCTGCTCCACAGAGCAGACCCTGGACCGGAAGATTATCTTGGAGGCCTCCGAGGCAAAGAGCAAGGCTTGCTGGCCCTTCATCTCCTGGAGGTCCTCCGTGACATCGTCTGCAGCAGGAGCAGGTTCTGCATACTTTTGGGACAGTTTTCCCCGCCTCTCTCTTGCCTCCTGAACACCTTTAAGGATGAAGAACTTCTTGGTGTTCCCTTTTACTGTTTCCCACCAGTCCGCTGGAGACTCAAAGAGGGGCTTCACGGTTGTCCAACCTGCGTAATCCCTCTTGAGCTCCTCAATGTTTACTGAGGTTAACAGCTTTGTGTTCAGCTTCCATGTTCCCTTACCAGCCCGCTGCTTGACCTGTAGGTGACAGTTGGCCAGCAGGAGGCAGTGGTCAGAAAAGAACACTGGCTTGATGTCAGTGGATCTAACCAAAAACGTTCGGGACACAAACAGATCATCTATTCTTGAGCAGATAGACCCGTCTGCCCGTGACTAGGTGAATCTACGCTGCGCTCCGTCTGCAGGGGTGCTGAAATCATCATGCAGCTTGGCATCTTTTACCGTTTCCATCAGGACTGTTGACGTGGTGTCCAGTTTACTGTCCCCCCCACTGGATCGTCCATCTGCATCAATGATGCAGTTGAAGTCTCCGGACAGAAATGACCAGCCTGGACATTGCCAGCAACAGTGGAAGCTGCTGCAAGACGGCCAACCGTTCACTCTTACCAGACGACGAGGCGCCCGCCCACCACTTCCTTAACCTCAGAGATTGTGCAGTTGCCTTCCCGATGTAGGATACTGAGGCCGGAGGAACAGTTATAATTGCCTCCCGACCAAACTGACGGCCCATGGGCCCACAAGCTCGACTATCTCCTGTAACTGCTGAGGTGCGGTATCCCATACTCCGCAGAAACAGGAGGCCAGTGTAGAAACAAATCACATAGAAGATTTAACGCTACACACATTAATACTTTTTTTTAATTTCAAAAATATACTTTATTCATAAAATATTTTGATGATCTGTACAATTGGTCATGCCATACGTACGTAAACATTCCATATCTTTGCATACAGAGACAGAGTAATCATTCATATATACAGGTCTGTGCGATTACTATCCACATATTTAGCGGGGGGGGTCAGCGGAGCCCCCTTACTGCGTTGACCCCCTGTGCTTAGGCAGGCAGATGTTACATGGTGGTCTTTCCCCACGGCCCCTTGGCGGCAACTGCCCCAAGCTTCAGCGCGTCCCTCAACACGTAGTCCTGCACCTTGGAATTTGCCAGTCTGCAACACTCAGTCGGGGTCAACTCCTTCAGTTAGAAGATGAACAGGTTTAGGACCGCCCATAGGACATCCGTCACCGAGTTGATGATCCTCCAGGCACAGTTGATGTTCGTCTCGGTGTGCGTCCTGGGGAACAGACCGTAGAGCACGGAGTCCCGCATCACGGCGCTGCTCTGGACGATCATCGACAAAAACCATTGCACTCCTCTTCAGACTTCTTCTGCATAGGCACATTCCAGAAGGAGGTGTGTGACAGTATTGTCCCCGCTGCAGCCGCTTCGAGGGCAGCATGTGGTGCGGCTGAGAGTTCGGCATGCATAAAGGATCTCACAGGCAGAGGCCTTCTCACCACCAGCCAAGCCATGTCTTGGTGCTTGTTGGAAAGTTCTGGCAATGAGGCATTCTGCCAAATGACTTTGACAGTCTGCTAAGGGAACCGCTTGATAGGATCCGCCCTCTCCTTTTCCCGAAGGGTCTCAAGGACACTACGTGCTGACCACTTCCTGATGGACTTGTGATCAAAGGTGTTTTTCTTCATAAACTTCTCCATGAAGGACAGGTGATACGGAACGGTGCAACTACTCGGAGCGTTCCACGGCAGCGAGGCCAGGCCCATCCTTCGCAACACCGGGGACAGGTCGAACCTCAGTACGTAGTGACACTTGGTGTTTGCGTACCGGGGATCCACGCACAGCTTGATGCAGCCACACACAAAAGTGGCTATCAGGGTGAGGGTGGCATTGGGTGAATTTTTTCCCCCGTTGCCCAGATCTTTATACAGCAAGTCCCTTCGGACCCGGTCCATCTTTGACCTCCATATAAACTGGAAGATGGCCCGGGTGACTGCAGCGGCACAGGTTCTGGGAATAGGCCAGACCTGTGCCACGTATAACAGCAATGACAGTGCCTCACACCTGATGACCAGGTTTTTTCCCGCGATGGAGAGCGACCGTAGCTTCCATCTGCCCAGTTTCTGCCTCACTTTGCTGATACGCTCCTCCCAAGACTTGGCGCATGCCCCAGCCCCGCCGAACCACATACCCAGCACCTTCAGGTGGTCGGTCCTAACAGTGAAGGGGATAGAGGATTGGTTGGCTCAATTCCCAAAGAGCATGGCCTCACTCTTGCCTCTGTTTACCTTGGCCCCCGAGGCCCGTTCGAACTGGTCACATATGCACATGAGTCTGTGCACGGACAGCGGATCTGAGCAGAAAACGGCGACGTCATCCATGTACAGGGAGGCCTTGACCTGGAGGCCCTCGCTGCCAGGAATAGTCACCCCTGTCAGGCTGGCATCCTTCCTGATGTACTCGGCAAATGGCTCTATGCAGCACACAAACAAGGCAGGAGAGAGAGGGGAGCCCTACCTGATTCCAGATCTGACTGGGAAGCTATCTGATTCCCACCCATTGATTGAGACTGCACTGACAATGTTGGTGTAGAGCAGTCTGATCCAATTGCAGATTCCCTCCCCAAAGCCCATTTTGGAGAGAACATCTCTCATATACGTGCGTGATATTCCGTCAAAGGCTTTGTCCTGGTCCAGGCTGATGAGGCAGGTGTCCAACCCTCTGTCCTGCACGTGGGCGATCGTATCCCTGAGGTGTGTGAGACTCTCAGCGATCTTCCTGCACGGTACAGCACAGGTTTGGTCAGAGTGAATTACCGATCCCAGAGCAGACCTGACCCAGTTGGCGATAACCTTTGACAGAATCTTCTAATCCGCATTCAATTGTAAGATTGGTCTCCAATTTTTGAGTTCCTCCCTCTCCCCCTTCCGCTTGTAGATGAGGGTGATGATGCCTTTCCTCATGGATTCACTCATGGTACCTGCCAGAAGCATACTGACATACACCTCCAGCAGGTCCTGGCCAATCAAGACCCTCAGAGCAGAATAGAGCTCGACCGGTAAGCCGTCGCTTCCGGGAGTTTTATTCTTTTCGAAGGACTCGAGGGCCTTGGTCAGTTCGTCCAGAGATAGCGGCTGGTCCAGCCTCTCCCGTGTTCTGTCGTCTAAGACCTCCGTGATTGAGGACAGGAACGACTGGGAGGCCGCGCTGTCGGCTTCGCGTCAAACAGACTGGCATAGATGGATTTGTTGATCCTCATGACGTCAACCAGAGATGACATTATCGAGCCATCTTCTTCCTTCAGGCTGCTGAGCACGGAGCTCTCTTTGTGCACCTTCTAGAAGGCGAAATGTGAGCACGTCTCCTCCTGCTCCACGGAGCAGACCCTGGACTGGAAGATTATCTTGGAGGCCTCCGAGGCATTGAGCGAGGCTTGCTGGCCCTTCACCTCCTGGAGGTCCTCTGTGACATCAACCCTCATCGTCTGCAGCAGGAGCAGGTTCTGCATACTTTCCTGGAGCAGGGACAGTTTTCCCTGTCTCTCGCCTCCTGAACACTTTTGAGGATGAAGAACTTTTTGATGTTCCCTTTTACTGTTTCCCACCAGTCCGCTGGGGACTCAAAGAGGGGCTTCACGGTTGTCCAACCTGCGTAGTCCCTCTTGAGCTCCTCAGTGTTTTCCGGGGTCAACGACTTTGTGTTCACCTTCCACGTTCCCTTACCAGCCCGCTGCTCGTCCTGTAGGTGACAGTCGGCCAGCAGGAGGCAGTGGTCAGAGAAGAACACCGGCTTGACGTCAGTGGATCTGATCAAGTGCGTTCGGGACACAAACAGACAATCTATCCTTGAGCGGATAGACCCGTCTGCCCGTGACCAGGTGTATCTACGCTGCGCTCCGTCTGCAGGGGTGCTGAATACATCGTGCAGCTTGGCATCTTTGACCATTTCCATCAGGGCTCTGGACGTGGCATCCAGTTTACTGTACTCCCCGCCGGATCGTCCATTTGCATCAATGACACAGTTGAAGTCTCCGGCCAGAATGACCGGGCTGGACGTAGCCAGCAACAGTGGAAGCTGCTGCAGGATGGCTAACCGTTCACTCTTACCCACTGGGACTTACACATTAATCAGTCTCAGGGGAGCATTCCTGTACGTGATGTCGGCGACGAGGAGGCGCTCACCCACCACCTCCTTAACCTCGGAGATGGTGAAGTTGCCTCCTCGCAACAGGATACCCAGGCCGGAGGCACAGCTATCGTTGCACCCCTGACCAAACTGACCCAGATGGCAATTTTTGCTGATTACAGGCCACTCTTCCCACACTGCCTCACTGCCATACTGACCCAGGCCAGTCTTCCCAGTATGCTTCACAGAGATGCTGACTGCAGGTCACACTTCCTAGATTTTATTTTTCAAAAATATACTTTATTCATAAAATAATTTGATGGTCTGTACAGTTGGTCATGCCATACATACGTAAACATTTGCATACAGAGATCAGAATTTATCATTTGTATATACAGGTCTGTACATTTATCAATCATATATCCATATATTTAGCTGAGGATTCAGCGAAGCCCAAATGACTGCATGGGCCCCCTGTTCTTCTTCGGCAGGCAGATGTTACACGGTGGTCTTTCCCCGCTGCGCCTTGGCGGCAGCTGCCCCAAGCTTCAGTGCGTCCCTCAACACATAATCCTGGACCTTGGAATGTGCCAGTCTGCAATACTCAGTCAGGGTCATCTCCTTCAGCTGGAAGATCAACAGGTTTCGGACCGCCCAGAGAGCGCCCTTCACCGAGTTGGTAATCCTCCAGGCACAGTTGATGTTCATCTCGGTTTGTGTCCCGGGGAACAGACCGTAGAGCACGGAGTCCGGCATCACGGCGCTGCTCGGGATGTACCTCGACAAACACCACTGCATTCCTCTCCCAACTTCTTCTGCATAGGCACATTCCAGAAGGAGGTGTGTGACAGTCTTGTCCCCCCCGCAGCTGCTTCGAGGGCAGCGTGCGGTGTGGCTGAGAGTCCGGGCGTGCATAAAGGATCTCACAGGCAGAGGCCTTCTCACCACCAGCCAAGCCATGTCTTGATGCTTGTTGGAAAGTTCTGGCGATGAGGCATTCTGCCAAATGGATTTGACAGTCTGCTCAGGGAACCGCTCGATAGGATCCGCCCTCTCCTTTTCCCGAAGGGTCTCAAGGACACTACGTGCTGACCACGTCCTGATGAACTCGTGGTCAAAGGTGTTTTCCTTCATAAACTTCTCCACGAAGGACAGGTGGTACAGAACGGTCCAACTACTCAGAGCGTTCCGCGGCAGCGAGTCCAGGCCCATCCTTCGCAACACCAGGGACAGGTAGAACCTCATGGACTTGTGGTCAAAGGTATTTTTCTTCATAAATTTCTCCACGAAGGACAGGTGATACGGAACAGTCCAACTACTCAGAGCGTTCCGCCGCAGCGAGGCCAGGCCCATCCTTCGCAACACCGGGGACAGGTCGAACCTCAGTACGTAGTGACACTTGGTGTTTGCATACCAGGGTTCCATGCACAGCTTGATGCAGCCACACACAAAGGTGGCCATCAGGGTGAGGGTGGCATTGGGTGTATTTTTCCCCTCGTTGCCCAGATCTTTATACATCAAGTCCCTCCGGACCCAGTCCATCATTGATCTCCATATAAATTGGAAGATGGCCCGGGTGACTGCAGCGGCACAGGTTCTGGGAATAGGCCAGACCTGTGCCACGTATAACAGCAATGACAGTGCCTCACACCTGATGACCAGGTTTGTTACTGCGATGGAGAGCGACCATAGGTTCCATCTGTCCAGTTTCTGCCTCACTTTGCTGATACGCTCCTCCCAAGACTTGGCGCATGCCCCAGCCCCCCCGAACCACATACCCAGCACCTTCAGGTGGTCGGTCCTGACAGTGAAGGGGATCAAGGATTGGTTGGCCCAGTTCCCGAAGAGCATGGCCTCGCTCTTGCCTCTGTTTACCCCCGAGGCCCGTTCGAACTGGTCACATATGCACATGAGCCTGTGCATGGACAGCGGATCCGAGCAGAAAACACCGACGTCATCCATGTGCAGCCCTCCACTGCCAGGAATAGTCACCCCTCTCAGGCTGGCATCCTTCCTGATGGACTCGGCAAATGGCTCTATGCAGCACACAAACAAGGCAGGAGAGAGAGGGCAGCCCTACCTGACTCCAGATCTGACTGGGAAGCTATCTGATTCCCACTCATTGATTGAGACTGCACTGACAATGTTGGTGTAGAGCAGTCTGATCCAATTGCAGATTCCCTCCCCAAAGCCCATTTTGGAGTTAACATCACTCTTTTACGTGTGTGATATCCTGTCAAATGCTTTCTCCTTGTCCAGGCTGATGAGGCAGGTGTCCAACCCTCTGTCCTGTATGTAGGCGATCGTATTCCTGAGGAGTGCGAGACTCTCAGCGATGGGCCTCACAGCTGTACTGAATGCAGTTTACTCTTCCCAGATTGATTCCTTGCTTTGCTGTCTGCAGGCCAGTCTTCCCAGTCTGCTTCATTGTGATGCTGACTGCAGGCCACTCTTCCCAGAATGCCTCACTGCGATCCTCACTGCAGGCAACTGTTTGCAGTGTGCCTCACTGCAATGCTGATTGCAGGCTACTCTTTCTTGCCTGTGTCTCTGTGATTCTGACTGCGGGCCACCCTTTCTAATGTCCCTTGCTGCAATGCTGACTGCAAGCCTCTTTTCCCAGACTACCTCACTACTACACTTAATGCAGCCCGCTTTCCCCAGACTGATTCCTTGCATTGCTGTCTGCAGATCACTCTTCCCAGACGGCCTCACTGCATTACCAAATGCAGGCCTCTCTTCCCAGAGTACCTCACTGCAAAGCTGACTGTAAGCATTTCTTCCCCATCTGCCTCACTTCAGTGGTAACTGTAGGCTAGTCTTCCCAGACTATTTCACTCTGATGCTAACTATATGTGAGAGGTAATTTCGGTTTAAACTTTAAGATGTGCCTGGACCACAGACTGATCTATAATAAAAGACAAAACTTTTGTTTCTTTTCTAACAACCATTTTATATACTCAAAAGTAGAATAGTTTAAATTGTGCAGAATGCTGACAATTTGTGAACAGAGTAAAAACAAGCAGGCTCTTGATTGATGAAGCCACTAACACAGGCAGGGAAGGATGAGTCCTTGACTGATAAGACTGCTAGCACAGACAGAGAAGAATAAGTCTTTGACTGATAAGACTACAGGGTGAGAAAAACAACAACTTTAGAGACTCTGAAAACATTTGTTGCAGACTTTGTGATAAAAATAATGATGTTTTTAAGAATGTGAACCACATGGCTTGCTAGAGCCAAGGAGAGGATGGACTTGTACTGTATATAATGGGAGACTTTGTAAGCCTCAGCGCGCCTTTTCTTCAAGGGTGCCCGACTCTGCAGACTTGACTTGTTAATAAAACTTTGTTTTCCTGAATTTGTCTAGAGCGATTATTGAGAAGCGATTTTCGTTTCTAACACT
>NC_057711.1:4493885-4498974 GCF_004010195.1 Chiloscyllium plagiosum | reverse complement strand
ACATTGGTTAGGCCACTGTTGGAATATTGCGTGCGATTCTGGTCTCCTTCCTATCGGAAAGATGTTGTGAAACTTGAAAGGGTTCAGAAAAGATTTCCAAGGATGTTGCCAGGGTTGGAGGATCTGAGCTACAGGGAGAGGCTGAGCAGGCTGGGGCTATTCTCCCTGAAGCGTCGGAGGCTGAGGGGTGACCTTTTAGAGGTTTACACAATTATGAGGGGCATGGATAGGATAAATAGGCAAAGTCTGTTCCCTCGGGTCGGGGAGTCCAGAACTAGAGGGCATAGGTTTGGGTGAGAGTGGAAAGATATAAAAGAGACCGAAGGGGCAACGTTTTCACGCAGAGGGTGGTACATGTATGGAATGAGCTGCCAGAGGAAATGGTGGTGGTTGGTACAATTGCAACATTTAAGAGGCATTTGGATGGGCATATGAATAGGAAGGGTTTGGAGGGATATGGGCCGGGTGATGGCAGGTGGGACTAGATTGGGTTGGGATATCTGGTCGGCATGGACGGGTTGCACCGAAGGGTCTGTTTCCATGCTGTACATCTCTATGACTCTATGTTGCAGGCAGTGCGTTCCATGCCCTTACTACTCTCCGAGTAAAGAAACTACCCCTGACATCTGTCCAGTATCTATCACCCTTCATTTGAAGCTGTGCCTCCTCATGCTAGCCATCAACATCCTAGGAAAAAGGTTCTCAGTGCCTGACCTATCTCACCCTCCGAATATCTTATATGTCTCAATCACTTTCAACCTCCTTCTCTCTAATGAAAACAGCCTCAAGTCCCTCAATCTTTCCTCAAAAGACCTTCCCTCCATCCTTGTAAATCTCCTCTGAACCTGTTCCAAAGTTTCCACATCCTTCCTATAATGCGGTGACCAGAACTGCATGCAGTACTCCAAGTGTAGCCACACCAGAGTTTTGTACAGCTGCAGCATGATCTCATGGTTCCCCCAGACTCCTTTTAAATCTTTCCCCTCTCGTTCTGGACTACCCCATCCATGGTAAAGACCTTGCCTATTTACCCTATCCATGCCCCTCATGATTTTATATACTTCTATAAGGTCACCCTTCAGCTTCCAACACTCCAGGGAAAACAGCCTCAACCTATTCAGCCTTTCCTTATAGCTCAAACCCTTCAACCCTCAACATTCTTGTAAATCATTTCAATGACAAAAATAGACTTTGATTAGAAAGTAATTAAAAGTGGTAAAAACAGTACAAAGAAAGTTTCACAACATCCTTCCTATAGGTGGGAGACCAGATTTGCACACAATATTTCAAAAGTAGCCTAACCTGTACAGCTGCAACATGACCTCCCAACTCCTATACTCAATGGTCTGACCAATAAAGGAAAACATACCAAACGCCTTTTTCACTATCCGTTCTACCTGCAAGTCTACTTTCAAGGAACTATGAACCTGTACTTCAGGGTCTCTTTATTCAGTAGCACTCCCCAGGACTTTAACATTAAGTGTATAAGTCCTGCCTGATTTGCCTTTCCAAAATTAAATTAATTAAACTCCATCTGCCATTCGTCAGCCATTGACATGGATGATAGTAGGATTAGAGAGGAGTATAGATATTCTAGAGCATGTGTCTGAAAAGCAATAATGTGAATAAGTCCCCAGGGCCTGATGGGATCTATCCCAGGATAGAAGGAGAAGATGGCTGGGTTCTTGGCAGAGATCTCTGTATCCTTTTTAGCCATATGTGAGCTCTTAGAAGTCTGGAGAATAGCCAGTGTTGTTCTTTTTTTAAGTAGGACAACAGGGATAATTCGAGAAAGTTTACGCCAGTGAGCCTAACATTGGTAGTAGTGAAATTATTCTAGAAGATTATTAGGGACTGGATTTACTTACATTTGGAGAATAATGGCCTTATTAGGGATAGTCAGTATGGCTTTGTGTGGGGGACATTTGATTGAGTTTTTTGAGGAAGCAATGAAGACAATTCATGAGGTTAGGTCAGTGCAAGTGGTCTGTATGGACCTTACTAAAGCATTTAACAAGATTCCTTCGGATAGTAGTCTTGTCCAGAAGACTAAATTACATGGAATCCATAGTAATTGTTAAGTTACACACAACATTGGCTTGGTCATTGACGAGAGGGGATCATTGTGGAGGGGTGTTTTTCTGACTGGAGGTCTAGTGATGTTCTGCAAGGATCAGTGCTGGGACCTCTGTTGTTTGTAGTATATATAAATGATTTGGATGAAAATGTCAGTGGTCTGATTCACAGGTTTGCAGATGACACAAAACTTGATGGGGTTGTGAATATAGAAAGGTTGTCAAAGGATATACAGCAAGATATACATCAGTTGGAAAGTTGGGCAGAGAAATAGCTGATAGAGCCAGATTAAATAGAGCCATTGCAGGCATAATGGAATAATATGTGATTCTGTAATCTAACTACATGTACCCACCTTTGTACCATTTTCCTAAATTTTGTTTGTTTGCCAACAGGATATCTTTTTTAGATTAGATTAGATTACTTACAGTGTGGAAACAGGCCCTTCAGCCCAACAAGGCCACATCGACCCTCTGAAGAGCAACCCACCCAGACCCATTCCCCTACATTTACCCCTTCACCTAACACTACGGGCAATTTAACATGGCCAATTCACCTAATGTGCACATTTTTGGACTGTGAGAGGAAACCGGAGCACCTGGAGGAAACCCACGCAGATATGGGAGAATGTGCAAACTCCACACAGACAGTTGCCTGAGGTGGGAATTGAACCTGGGTCTCTGGCACTGCGAAGCAGCAGTGCTAACCAATGTGCCACCGTATCTGTACCAAGAATACTGCATTCTGTCTTATGATTTGTTGATCAAACTTTAAAACTTACTTATGTCAGATGAAGTGCAGCAAGGAGTGATTACTGGCTATGAGGCTGTGAACCCTGCAGCAAGTACCTTACCTCTTGTCTCCTCAAAGACTGTTCATCATCCACAAGACACAGTCAGGTGTGTGATGGAATACTGTCCACTTGCCTCGATGAGTGCAGCTCCAACAACACTCAAGAAGTCTGATTGGTAGCTGATCCACCATCTTCACCATTCTCTGCACTATAACATAGTGGCAGCAGTGTGTACCATTCAAATGATGCACTGCAACAACTTAATAAAGTTTTGACAGTGTATTCCAAACCTTTCCTGAAGGAAAGAACAACAGATCTATGAGAACATCACCACCTACAAATTGCCCTCCAATCATCATTTTGAATGGGAAATATATCACTAATCCTTCACTGTTACTGGGTTAAAATTGTAACTGAACACAACTTTTGAGTGTTGGTGGACATATACAAGACGGACTGCAGCAATTTTTATTAAGGTAAAATTAATAATGGGTAATAAATGGTTTCCTTGTCTGCATTGCTCACATCCCATGAATGACTTAAAGAAAAAATGATGGAGTCAAAAAGACCTCTATTCCCTTGAGTTTAAAGAGATGTGTGATGGTGCCTACGAAAGAAATAAGATTCTGAAAGATTAGTAGGGTAGATTCTGAGATGCCGTTTCCTTTAGCTGCAAAGTCAAAAACTAGATTGCATTGTGTGGCAATGAGAGAACTGCCACTTTGGGCTGAGACAAAGAGAAATTTCTTGGTGCCAGGGATTAAGAAAATGTCTATTTCTGTAGAGGGGTGTAAATGATCAGTTGTTGTGTATGTTCACGTCTGCAAAAAATTGGTACTAATGAAATCAAGGCATATTACAATGATGTGGGAAAGTGATGTTAAGGTAGAATATAAGTTATGGTACATTTTATTCATTGATTGAGCAGGCTTAAGGTATTGAATCCTGTTCTTGTTTCTTTTGTTGCTCACAGTGATTTCTGTGCTTAAACTTGTTGGACGGATGTCACCATGTTAAATAAAGTGATAATGTGAACCTTGGATGGAAAAAGTGGTGACATTTTAAAGGACCACTGACAGCCATAGCATTAAATAAAGGAATGCAAGAGAGGATTTAAAGTCATGGTTGAAAATTAACAAAGACAAAAATAGACTTTGATTAGAAAGTAATTATAAGTGGTAAAAACATACAAAGAAAGTATATAATAATATGCATTGTATCAAGTTAGATATTTGAAACTGTTACATGGTGAGGGAGAGAGTGTTTTAGATTCTTGGAGCATTGGGTTAGTTCTAGCCAGGAGAAATCTATTCAAAAGTGTTGTACCTGACTAGGACTGGAACCAACACCCTTACAGAGAGGTTCACTGTGTAGTTCAAATTGATTTAAACTAAATTGGTAGGAATGTGGCAGCAGCAGCAGCATCTGCAGTTCAAAAAAAGGTGATGATGGAGTGACTGTTCAAGATAAAACTAGGGAAGATCCATTCATGTCAGTATACTTTTGATCATCAGTAAAGTGAGGGCAGGGGTCATTAATGGTGCTATATCAAGCAGCAATTGTTTAGCAATAACCCGCCAGAGCCACTCAGCTCCTAACCTCATTAGAGTTACGGTTCAAACATGGACAAAAGAGCTGAAATCCAGAGTTGAGATTAAAGTGATTTCCCTTGAAATCAGGGCTGCATTTGACCAAATATGGCATCAAGAAGCCCTAGCAAAATTGGAGTTAATGGGAATAGAGGGGCAAACACTCTGCTGTTTAGAGTTAAGCCTGATACATAGAAAGATGGTTGTGGTTTTTTGGAGGTCAGTCATCTTAGATCCAGAATACCTCTGCAGGAGATCCTCAGTATCTATTTTCCAATCAGTCTGTTCAGAGATGTTATTACCACCTCTGAAACTGATGGAACTTGAACCTTGCCTGCTGCATCAGAGGTAGGGACACTGCCACAGGAGTCCTCTGGAGGTCCTCAGAGTACTGTCCTAAGCCTAACCACCTTCAGCTGCTTCATCAGACCTTCCTTTCATTATAAAGTCAGAAGCCAAGATTTTTTCTGATGTTCAGCACCGTTGTTGACATTTACTATAAACCGACCGACTCCCACAGCTACCTAGACTACACCTCCTCCCACCCTGCCCCCTGTAAAAACGCCATCCCATATTCCCAATTCCTTCGTCTCTGCCGCATCTGCTCCCAGGAGGACCAATTCCAATACTG
>NC_057711.1:4477222-4489152 GCF_004010195.1 Chiloscyllium plagiosum | reverse complement strand
CAGTTCCTTAACTCGTTCTGTGAGGAGCAGGATCTGACTGCATTTCCTGCAGATGAAGTCGGCAGGAGTATCGGTGGTCACCCCTACCTCAAACATCCTGCAGGAGGAACATTCCACTGCCTGCGCTGCCATTACTCTACACCTCGTCTCCAAAACAAGAACACTGAGTAGCTTACCTGTGGACTTTAAAATTAGGTTAGAGGAGGAGGATGGGAGGGAGGCCCTACTATGATCTATTTGGATTTCCAGAAGGCCTATGACAACACAGCCACACGGCCACTGCTACATAAGGGAAGAACCCATGCAGATAGGGCAAGGTACTGGATACCACCAGCATGTACTACATGTCCACTGATGGTATTATCCAATTGCCAACCCTTTAAGATCCTAATGATACCATTCCGATCCACTTGTAGAATGCTTCGGAAGTGGAAACCTGCATTCTGGGGAATTGAACTTCAAATCCCACAAGGACAAATGGTGAAATTTGAATGCAAAAAAAAAAAATTTGGAATTAGCAGTCTAATGATAACGATTAGGGCAGCATTGTGGCTCAGTGATGACCACTACTGCCTCATAGTGTCAGGGACCCAGGTTTGATTCCAATTTTGGGTGACTATGTGGAGTTTGCACATTCTCCTTGTGTGTTGGCTTTTTCTGGGTGTTCTGGTTTCCTCCCACAATCCAAAGATGTGGATTGACCATACTAAACTGCCCCATAACATCCAGGAATATGCAGACGAGGTGGGTTAGCCATGGTGAATGGGGATAGGGTTGGTGGGATACTGTTTGGAGGGTAAGTATGGACTCGATGGGCTGAATGGCCTTTTTCTGCACTAGGGATTCTGTGATTCTATAAAACATTGCGGATTGTCAGGAAAACCTCATTTCACTAATAGTGAAGGAAACTGCTGCCCTCATCTTCACTGGCCTACATGTGACTCCAGACCCACAGCAATGTGGTTGACTCTAAACTGCCCTCTGGCAATTACAGGAGAATCGACGTTTCGGGCATTAGCCCTTCTTCAGGAACGTCGATTCTCCTGTTCCCTAGATGCTGCCTGACCTGCTGCGCTTTTCCAGCAACACATTTCCATCTCTGATCTCCAGCATCTGCCGACCTCACTTTCTCCTCTGGCAATTACAGATCGGCAATAAGTGCTGGTCCAGTCATTGATGCCCACAGTCTGTGAATGAATAAATGATTTCAGGGCATACAAACCTTGAAATAACAAAGACAGGCTGCTGCAAAGGCACTTTATGTGTCGGAATAGGCACTGAACTCATGCTTCAACCAGTGTGACTCTCAGGGGTGCACACTCGGCCTCTTAGTAGTCATTTAGTTAGCAACAACAGGATGCTGACAGCATCCTTGCCTTGCCGGGCCTATTAATATATTAAGGAGGGGAAAGTGAGGGCTGCAGATGCTGGAGATCAGAGTCGAAAAGTGTGGTCCAAAGTTATGCAGATTAAATGGTTTGACCAAGCTAAATTGCTGCTAGTGTCCAGGGGTGTGCAGACAAGGTGAATTAGCCATGGTAATGCAGGGGTGTGGGGATAGAGTGGGTGGTTCAATCTGGGTCGTACACTCTTTGGAGAATCTGTGCAGACGTGGTGTTCCGCATGTCCTCTTTCTGCACTGTGGAGAAACTATGATTCTCTGCTGATTTTCAAAGGCTTCCTAATCGTCAACTTCTCACTAATCTTCAACACATTGTATATTTATTCTTTTGCTTTTGTGCTGCCCCTGACTCCCTTGTCAGCCGTGTTGCCTCATTCTAACTTAGAATGTTCATTTTCCCTCCTGAATTACTCCCAGAAGCAGCCCACTGTCCAGTTAGGTCAGTCATGGTGGTGTTCCATGGTCAATCCACCGGGTCCATCCAGAGAAAGTAAGGGGAAAGAGAGTTGGAGTGGGGCAATTGCACCTTCTGTTGTGGGAAGAAGTCTTAGCATGTTACATTTTGGGACTGGGGTGAAAGAGGGATTTTTTAAAAAAATTCATTTGTGGGACATGGGCATCATGGGCTGGCCAGCATTTATTGCTGTGGAGAGGGTGCTGTGAGCTGCCTTCTTGAACTGCTGCAGACCATATGTTGTCAGACTTAGACAAGTGGGATTAAGTAGATCTCTTGAGTATCAGGGAAGTAAGGGCATTATTAAGTGGAAAATCAAGAGGGCGAAAACAGGATATATAATAGCCTTGGCAGATGAGGTTAAGGAGAATCCAAAGAGATTCTACAAGTACATTAAGGGCAAAAGAGTAACTAAGGAGAGAATAGGGCCTCTTAAAGATTAATATTGTCGTCCATATGCAGAACCACAGGAGATGGGAGATTTACTGAACAGATATTTTGTATCAGTATTTACTATGGAGAAAGATGTGGACGCAGGGAACTTGGAGAGATAAATATTGATGTCTTAAAAATGGTTCACATAACAGAAGAGGAGGTGCTGGAGGTCTTAAAAAGCGTAAAGGTAAATGCATTTTGGGACCTGATCATGTATCCCAGGACATTATGGGAAGTTAGGGTTGTACCAAATATGACACCAAATTAAACTAATTCCTTCTGCCTGCGCTTTGTCCATATCCCTCCATTCCCTGTATATTCATATGCTTACCTAAAAGTCCCTTAAATGCCCATATTGTGTCTGCCTCCACCACAACCCCTGGCAATGTGTTCCAGATTCCTACCACTCTCTGTGTAAAAAATATTTGCCCCTCACATCTCCTTTGAACTGTCCCCCTCTCACCTTAAATACATGGCCTTAGTATTAGACACTTCAACTCTGGGAAAAAGATTTTGACTGTCAACCCTATCTACGCATCTCATAATCTTATAGACTTCTCTTAAGTCCTCCCTCTGACTCTGCTGCTCCAGAGAAAAGAACACAAGTTTTTTTAGCCCCTCAATATAGCTCATCCCTCTCATCAGACAGCATCCTGGTAAACTTCTTCTGCACCCTCTCCAAAGTCTCCACATCCTTCCTGTGATGTGGCGACTGGAATTGAATGCAATATTCAAAGTGTGGCCTGACCAAAGTCTTTGAAAGCTATAACTTGATATTCTGACTCTTGTACTCAGTTCCCTGACCAATAAAGGCAACCCCCACATTCCTAATGAAGGGCTTATTCCCAAAACGTCAACTCTTCTGCTCCTGGGATGCTGCTTGACCTACTGTGCTTTTCCAGCGCCACATTTTTCGATTCTGATCTCCAGCATCTGCAGTCCTCTCTTTCTCCAAGCATGCCATAAGCCTTCTTTATTACCCAATCTACTTATGTGGCCACTTTCAGGGAACTGTGGACTTGATTCCTCTTTATGTCAATGCTGTTCAGGGTCCTGCCATTAACTGTATAACTGTATACTTTTCCTTAATATTTCATCTCTCAAAGTGCAGCATTTTACACTTACCCAGATTAAACTCCATCTTCTATCTCTCTGCCCATATCTGCAACTGATCTATATTCTTCTGTATCCTTTGACAACCTTCTAAACTATGCACAATGTTATGGACCAGGCCAGACCCCTCAAAACATTTTTAAGCAGGTAGCCAGACCGTAACTTTGCTATTATTTTCAGGTAAGTGGACAGTGAATATTTCCAGAGTGAATTAACTGGACCGACTGCCAAGTTTTAAACAAACAGATTTTATTTATAAAATTATGGAATGAAACACAAAGCACAGAAAGTAGAATCTTGGATAACTTATCCAAAAACCCAACAGACTATCCCAACGTAATGATACTGTTCAAACAATACTTCCAACAATCCCCATAAATAGACCCCTTAGCACAAAGAGTGAAAATGATACAAAAAACTTACAGGTCACAAAGCCAGAAGGGAAGGAGGAGGGAGAAAGCTGCCAGTTTCAACTGTGACTCTGACTCAACTAACTCCCAAACTGAACTCTGCTCCCAGGAGGACCAATTCCGCCATAGAACACACCAGATGGCCTCATTCTTCAAAGACCGAAATTTCCCCTCCCACATGGCTGAAGATGCCCTCCAATGCATCTCATCCACGTCCTGCACCTCCACCCTTGAACTCCCCCCCCCAACAACCGCAACAAGAATATAACCATCCTGGTCCTCACCTTCCACCCCATCAACCTCCACATAAATCGCATCATGTGCCGACATTCCCGTCACCTACAAATGGACCCCACATTTCCCTCCCCACCCCTTTCCGCTTTCCGCAAAGACCTTTCCCTCCGCAACCACCTGGTCAGGTTCACGCCCCCTAACAAGCCACCCTTCCCTCCTGGCATCTTCCCTTGCCACCGCAGGAATTGCAAAACCTGTGCCCACACGTCCACCCTTACCTCTGTCAAAGGCCCCAAAGGAGCCTTCCACCTCCATCAAAGTTTCACCTGCACTTCCACACATGTCATTTATTGTATCCATTGCTCCCGATGCGGTCTTCTCTATATTGGGGAGACTGGACACTTTCTTGCAGAATGCTTTCGAGAACATCTCCGGGACACCCGTATCAACCAACCCCACTGTCCCGTGGCTGAACATTTCAACTCCCCCTCCCACTCTGCCAAGGACATCCAGGTCCTGGGCCTTGTCCATCGCCACACCCTCACCATCTGACACCTGGAGGAAGAACACCTTATCTTCCACCTCAGAACCCTTCAATCCCAGGACATCAATATGGACTTCACCAGTTTTCTCATTTCCCATACACCACCTTACAGTGCCTTGATGACCTGTTCCACCTGTCAATCTTCCTTCCCACCTATCCACTCCACCCTCCAACCTATCACTTTTACCCCCACCTCCATCCACCTACTGCACTCTCAGCTACCTTCTCCCAACCCCAACCCCGTCCCTTTTATCTCTCCACCCCCAGGGCTCCTAGCCTCATTCCTGATGAAGATCGCTGGCCTGAAACGTAGATTTTCCTGCTCCTTGGATGCTGTCTGACCTGCTGTACGTTTCCAGCAACACACTCTCAACTCCGATTTCCAGCATCTGCGGACCTCACTGTCTTCCCGACTTCGATGTTGTGGCCATTTCGGAGACATGGATAGAGCAGGGACAGGAATAGTTGTTGCAGGTTCCAGGATTTAGATGTTTCAGTAAGAACAGAGAAGATGGTAAAAGAGGGGGAGGTGTGGCATTGTTGGTCAAGGACAGTATTACAGTTGCAGAAACTGGGCGGCACGGTGGCACAGTGGTTAGCACTGCTGCCTCACAGCGCCAGAGACCCGGGTTCAATTCCCGCCTCAGGCGACTGACAGTGTGGAGTTTGCACATTCTCCCCGTGTCTGCGTGGGTTTCCTCCGGATGCTCCGGTTTCCTCCCACAGTCCAAAGATATGCAGGTCAGGTGAATTGGCCATGCTAAATTGCCTGTAGTGTTAGGTAAGGGGTAAATGTAGGGGTATGGGTGGGTTACGCTTCGGCGGGGCGATGTGGACTTGTTGGGCCGAAGGGCCTGTTTCCACACTGTAAGTAATCTAATCTAATCTAAGAAAGAATATTTGGGGGCTCGTTAACTGAGGTAGTATGGGCTGAGGTTAGAAACAGGAAAGGAGAGGTCACCCTGTTGGGAGTTTTATAGGCCTCCGAATAGTTCCAGAGATGTAGAGGAAAGTATAGCAAAGATGATTTTGGATAGGAGTGAGAGAGACAGGGTAGTTGTCATGGGGGACTTCAACTTTCCAATAGACAGGCCAACAAGGGGCGAAGCCACATTAGATTTGGTACTGGGTAATGAGCCCGACCAGGTGTTAGACTTGGAAGTAGGTGAGCACTTTGGTGATAGCGATCACAATTCTGTTATGTTTACTTTAGTGATGGAAAGGGATAGGTGTGTACCACTGGGCAAGAGTTAAAGCTGGGGGAAAGGCAATTACGATGCGATTAGGCAAGATTTAGGAAGCATAGGATGGGGAAGGAAACTGCAGGGATGGGCACACTAGAAATGTGGAGCTTATTTAAGGAAAAGCTCCTGATAAGTATGTACCTGTCAGGCAGGCAGGAAGCTGTAGAGTGTGGGAGCCGTGGTTTATGAAGGAAGTGGAATCTCTGGTCAAGTGGAAGAAGAAGGCTTATGTTAGGATGAGATGTGAAGGCTCAGTTAGGACGCTTGAGGGTTACAAGGTAGCCAGGAAAGACCAAAAGAGAGAGCTCAGAAGAGCTAGGAGGAGACATGAGAAGTTGTTGGCGGATAGGATCAGGGTAAACCCTAAGGCTTTCTATAGGTATTTAAGGAATAAAAGAATGACGAGAGTAAGATTAGGGCCAATCAAGCAACTCCACTGGCTCCACCCCCCCACCTTTTCCTCCGCTACATCGAGAACTGTATCGGCGCTACCTCGTGCTCCTATGAGGAGGTTGAACAGTTCATCCACTTTACGAACACCTTCCACCCCGACCTCAAATTTACCTGGACCGTCTCAGACTCCTCCCTCCCCTTCCTGGACCTCTGCATTTCTATCTCGGGCGACCAACTCAACAGGGACATTTACTATAAACCGACCAACTCCCACAGCTACCTAGACTACACCTCCTCCCACCCTGCCCCTTGTAAAAACGCCATCCCAAATTCCCAATTCCTTCGCCTCCACCGCACCTGCTCCCAGGAGGACCAATTCCAATACCGAACAACTCAGATGGCCTCCTTCTTCAAAGACCACAATTTCCCCTCAGACGTGGTTGGCGATGCTCTCCACCCCATCTCCTCCACTTCCCGCTCCTCCGCCCTTGAGCCCCGCCCCTCCAATCGCCACCAGGACAGAACCCCACTGGTCCTCACATACCATCCCACCAACCTCCAGATACATCGTATCATCTTTCGTCGTTTCCGCCACCTCTAAACAGACCCCACCACCAAGGATATATTTCCCTCCCCTCCCCTGTCAGCGTTCCGGAAAGACCACTCCCTCCGCATCTCCCTCGTCAGGTCCACACACTCCACCAACCCAACCTCCACTCCCGGCACCTTCCGCTGCAACCGCAAGAAATGCAAAACTTGCGCCCACACCTCCCCCCTCACTTCCCTCCAAGGCCCCAAGGGATCCTTCCATATCCGTCACAAATTCACCTGCACTCCACACACATCATTTACTGCATCCGATGTGGCCTCCTCTACACTGGGGAGACAGGCCGCCTACTTGCGGAATGTTTTAGAGAACACCTCTGGGACATCTGGACAAATCAACCCAACCGCCCTGTGGTTGAATACTTTAACTCCCCCTCCCACTCCGCCAAGGACATGTAGGTCCTTGGCCTCCTCCATCGCCAGACCATGGCAACATGACGCCTGGAGGAAGAGCCTCCAACCACAAGGGATGAATGCAGATGTCTCCAGCTTTCTCATTTCCCTTCCCCCCACCTTTTCTCAGTCCCAACCCTCAGACTCAGCACCGCCTTCTTGACCTGCAATCTTCTTCCCGACCTCTCCAGATTGAGGTTCACAAGGAAGAGGTATTAGAAATCCTGCAGAGTGTGAAAATAGATAAGTCCCCTGGGCCGGATGGGATTTATCCTAGGATCCTCTGGGAAGCCAGGGAGGAGATTGCCGAGCCTTATTGATCTTTAAATCGTCATTGTCTACAGGAATAGTGCCAGAAGACTGGAGGATAGCAAATGTGGTTCCCCTGTTCAAGAAGGGGAGTAGAGACAATCCTGGTAATTATAGACTAGTGAGCCTCACTTCAGTTGTTGGTAAAGTGTTGGAAAAGGCTATAAGAGATAGGATTTATAATCATTGAGAAAAGAATAAGTTGATTAGGGATAGTCAGCACGGTTTTGTGAAGGATAGGTCATGCCCCACAAACCTTATTGAGCTCTTTGAGAAGGTGACCAAACAGGTAGATGAGAGTAAACCGGTTGATGTGGTGTATATGGATTTCAGCAAGGCATTCAATAAGGTTCCCCACAGTAGGCTATTGTACAAAATGCGGAAGAATGGGATTGTGGGAGATATAAGGTAAAAACAATGACTGCAGATGCTGGAAACCAGATTCTGGATCAATGGTGCTGGAAGAGCACAGCAGTTCAGGCAGCATCCGAGGAGCTTCAGCAAAAGATATAGTAGTTTGGATCAGTAATTGGCTTGCTGAAAGAAGACAGAGGATGGTGGTTGATGGGAAATGTTCATCCTGGAGTCCATTTACTAATGGTGTATCGCAAGGGTTGGTGTTGGGTCCACTGCTGTTCGTCATTTTTATAAAAGACCTAGATGAGGGCGTAGAAGGATGGGTTAGTAAATTTGCAGACGACACTAAGGTCGGTGGAGTTGTGGACAGTGACGAAGGATGTTGTAGGTTACAGAGATAGCTAGGCTGAGAGGTGGCAAATGGAGTTTAATGCGGACAAGTGTGAGGTGATTCACTTTGGTCGGAGTAACCGGAATGCAAAGTACTGGGCTAATGGTAAGATTCTTGGTAGCGTAGATGAGCAGAGAGATCTCGGTGTCCATGTACACAGATCCTTGAAAGTTGCCACCCAGGTTGACAGGGTTGTTAAGAAGGCATACAGTGTTTTAGCTTTTATTCATAGAGGGATCGAGTTCTGGAACCATGAGGTTATGCTACAGCTATACAAAACTCTCGTGCGGCCGCACTTGGAGTATTGTGTACAGTTCTGGTCACCGCATTATAAGAAGGATGTGGAAGCTTTGGAAAGGGTGCAGAGGAGATTTACCAGGATATTGCCTGGTATGGAGGGAAGGTCTTCCGAGGAAAGGCTGAGGGACTTGAGGTTGTTTTCATTGGAGAGAAGGGGGTTGAGAGGTGACTTAATAGAGACATATGAGATAATCAGAGGGTTAGATAGGGTGGACAGGGAGAGCCTTTTTCCAAGTATGGTGACGGCGAGCACGAGGGGGCAGAGCTTTAAATTGAGGGGTGGTAGATATAGGACAGATGTCAGAGGTAGTTTCTTTACTCAGGGAGCAGTAAGGGTATGGAATGCTTTGCGTGCAACAGTAGTAGATCTGCCAACTTTATGTACATTTAAGTCGTCATTGGACGAGCATATCGACGACCATGGAATAGTGTAGGTTAGATGCGCTTCAGATTGGTATGACAGATCGGCGCAACATCGAGGGCTGTAATGTTTTATGTTCTATGAAATGACCTGTGCAGCTAAAGAGCTGACCATACCCACTTGATTATACCAGTATTTTCAAAAAAGACTTGAAAGTTTTCTGCCTGAGACATTATCTGTTAGGTACAAACAAAAAACGGCCCCAACAAACCTTTCAAACCCAGCCTGGTTGGGCCCTGGCCAATTACCCCCCCCCCCCCCCCCCCCCCCGAAAAAAGAACACCAACTCTTTCACGAATGCCAATCAACACCCAAAGATGACTTCATTTTTCAAACCTCCCCCCCCCCCACAAAAAGAATTGGTTAGTGCTCGAAAATATACACATTCACTGACTATAAGCATGCCCAACTACATTCAGATTCAGTCTGTGGCACTCTCACCATCAAATTCCTTCATCTTTCATTTGAGTCTCGACAATGCATCGGAAATCATGTTTTCTCAACCTGCCACATGCTGGAACAACAGACTCCATTTTAAACACTGACATTTTTGGCCTTAAATTTCTGCACAAACTTCAAAGGATTATTGTCAGTGTACACTAGATGAGATTCCCTACAGTGTGGAAACAGGCCCTTCAGCCCCACAAGTCCACACTGACCCTTTGAACAGTAACCCACCCAGACCCATTTCCCTCTGACTAATGCATCTAACACAATGTGCAATTTAGCATGGCTCATTTCCCTGACCTACACATCTTTGGATTGTGAGAGAAAATTGGAGCACCCCGGACAAAACCCACGCACACTGGGAGAATGTGCAAACTCCACAAAGAGTGTTGTCCAAGGCTGGAATCGAACCTGGGTCCATGGTGCTGTGAGGCAGCAGTGCTAACCACTGAGCTACGGCGCGCACCTGAATATGATTGTCTCAGAGGCATTACTGGTAATATAAACACCGAACTGTTCTAGCGCCAACACCAAGCTCGAAGTTTCTTTCTCAACTGTCAAATATTTCTGCTAATGAACATTCAACTTTTTGGAGAAATACTCCATCGGTGTTTCTATCTTCTTGTCGACTTCCTGCAGGAACACAGCACTGACACCCACATCACTGGTATTGACAGCCACCTTGAAATGCTTTGCATAATCAGGTGTGGCTAATACTGGGTCAGTGGTTAACACTGTTTTTAAGCTGTCAAACGCCTTCTGACAGTCTGCTGTCCACTGAAACTTCTTGCCTATCTTTAGCAATTTAGTGAGTGGAGCAGCTACACTGCTAAATTCGGCACAAATGTTTGATAAAATCTATTCAATCACAGGAACAGTAGTACTGCTGGTTTTGTCGATGGTATGGAAATACCCAAGTATTTTTGTTTTCGCATCTGTGGGGCCATTTGTCCGTGTCCAATAACATGGTCCAGGAAGATTACTTGGGCTTTGGCAAATTCACTTTTAACTAAGTTTTCACCAAGCCTGCATTCTGAAGTCAATCAAACAAGTCCAGGATAAATGCTGGAAATGTTCCTTTCATGAGTGACTAAAATTTATTGATGTTCACCATGCAGTTGAGTAATCCAGCAATGATTTTGTTGGTTAGTCTCTGAAATGTGGCTGGAGCATTTTTCATAACAAATGGCATAACTTTGAACTGATACAGTCTACTTGGCATTACGAAGCCAAAATTGCCTTTGCTGTTTCTGACAAAGGTACCTGCCAGTAACCTCTGAGCAAGTCCAACTTAGAAATGTAAGTTGCTTGTCCCATCTTTTCAACACCGTCTTCCAACTGCGGGATTGGATATACATCAGTCTTTGTAAATGCATTGACTTTGCAATAGTCCACACATAACTGTTGGGTACCCTCTGGCTTTGGCACCCTTACTATAGATGAGCTCCAGTCACTATAACTCACTTCGATTATGTTGTCTTAGAGCATGCGTTCAATCTTCTTCTGAATCTGTGCCAACTTTAGAGGGCTGTGCCAATAAGGATGTTGCTTAATCGGAATAGCATCTCCCATAGCTACATCATGCACAATTAGGTTAGTACTTCCCAGTTTATTTCCGTCTACCTCCCCATGTGATAGTAATAACTCCCAGGTCATTTCAATTTTTCTCAGGAAGGTATCTCAATAATTTATCCCAATTTTTGTCAACTTCCTCATTGCCCAATTTGAGTAATGTCCAATTCAAAATCCTCTGAACTTGGTTCTTCCTTCTGTGTTGAGAAAGTGAGGGCTGCAGATGCTGGAGATCAGAGCTGAAAATGTGTTGCTGGAAAAGCGCAGCAGGTCAGGCAGCATCTAAGGAACAGGAGAATCGACTTTTCGGGCATAAGCCCTTCTTCAGGAATGAGGACACACTTTCCTCATTCCTGAAGAAGGGCTTATGCCCGAAACGTCGATTCTCCTGTTCCTTGGATGCTGCCTGACCTGCTGCGCTTTTCCAGCAACATATTTTCAGCTCTTCCTTCTGTGTTGTAATCATTAATACCTTTTCCTCTTGCTTTCCTTCCTGGTCAAAGTATCTTTTGAAAATATTCACATGACACACTGTGTGATATTTCTTCCTGTCTGAAGTCCCTATAAAGTAATTCACCTCATTCAATTTCCTTTCAATTTGATAACGACCACTAAATCTTGCTTTTAAAGGTTCACCTATTGCTGGAAGTAACACTAATACCTTATCCCCAATAGTAAAATTGTAAATTTTTATTTCTTGTCTGCTTCCTATTTCATTGCATGCCGCGATACCTTTAAATGCTGTCCAGCCAACTCTCAGCTCTATTTAATCATTTTCTAAAATTTGACACATCGTCCAAATGTGTGATCTCTGAATTCTGAATTATCAATTTCTCCTCAATCGATTTTAATGGTCTTCTCACCTCATGGCCAAAATCTAATTCAAATGGACTGAATTTGGTTGA
>NC_057711.1:4472884-4476722 GCF_004010195.1 Chiloscyllium plagiosum | reverse complement strand
GAATGGCCTCTGGAAATCTATACATCCATTATTGTTAAGAAATACAGATTCCCACTCCGCAATCAATTAAGACTCTTGTGAAAGGTTCCTCAAGTGCTGGAATAGGTATTAAAGGTGCAGGTTTAATTACAGCCTGTGGTTTTCCAATTTCCTGACATGTATGACATGTCTGGCAAAATTCAGTGACATCCTTGTGTAGTCCAGGCCAGTAAAAAAGTTTTGTATTTTAGCCGATGCTTTTCTCATTCTTAAATGACCTCCAAATAGTAGCTCATGCATCACTCTCAACTCCTTTATTTATCCCACTGGAAAGACAATTTGATGAATTTCTGCCATTTCTCATCTGCTTGAATGTGTGATGGTCTCCATTTCCTCATTAAGACATAATTTTTCAGGTAATAACATTGAGGGATACATTCAGATTCCTTCTATGTCTATGCCTTTTGATACAATTGCTTTAACTTTTAATCTTTCTGCTGTAACTCAATGAGTTTTTTAGAGCTAAAGATATTTGCATGATTGCTTATACGCTCCTGTTTTGTCTCAACCATCTGTTCAAACATAGCCTCTGCTAATGCTACTTCAGCTTCCTTATCTGCATCCTTTGACTTTGGATGTTACCTAGTAGGGTAACAAAATGTTTGGAAATGAACCTTGCAGCTCAGCGAGCAAACCTACATCCAAAACCTCAACCTGAGCTACAAATCTTCTCAAAACTCACTGTACCCTTCGATCTCTCCTGCTTCAACTGGTGACTCTGTGACCTTATTACTATACAGTTAGGGAAGATTCTTGGATAAGAGTCCTGCATTGTTTCAGTTGCCTGAGTCTCCACTGGCTTTTCAAGTACAGTAGGCGGTACACCTACTGGTGAATCAGCTGTATCATTCGCAAGGACAAATTGTATTCCTGGAGGTGAGAGTTTGTTCAGTACTCTTCCCACAAATTCCCCACTCTTTTCTGGACACTGTAGCCTCATTTTACATAACAGTGCTGTTTGTCTCACGTGAATTCCCGTTACTAGTACATTTTCTGGCAATAGTCCCTCAGAAGTACATACCTCCTCATCTTTTAGCATCACAGACTGAGAGGAACCTGTGTCCCTTAATATTGTAACTCCCTACCTGCTACCCTGGCCTTTGTGAATAAACTTTACCTTTGCAGGTATTTTCTAAGCAGGTCTGGCACTTCTTCCTTACCAACCTCCGATCAGCTTGTACAATCTGATGCAGCTTTCTAGCTTCCACTGTACTTTCTTGTTACCATTCTAACAAAACTTCCAGGCTTATCCTGACTATTTCCTAGCCCACCAACACTTTGATTTCATGTGGCCCACCTTATTACAATGAAAATACTGGAGCTTTTTACCTTCTTTGTCTCTTTCAAGGGTTTCCTTTTTACCCTGTGGTAAGTAATGTTTATAATCTTCACCAAGATCTACCTTTCCCTTTCCATGTGAAGATTTCTCTTTGCCCCAGTTTCTATCCCTCATGGACTGAAATTGATTCTGGAAGCCAAACTGTGTTTTATGGACCAACTCATAATCAATTTCAGCTACTAACCTTGCTGTTTTAATTCTCTCCTCTTCCACATGAGTTCACATTACTTCAGGCAGTGAATTTTTGATTTCCTCCAAAATAATTATCTAAGAGTTTCGTAGGTTTGCTCTATTTTAAAGCTCTTATCCATCTATCGAAATTATTTTGTTTGATCCTTTCAAACTCAATATAGGTTTGACCAGGGCCCCTCCTCAGCACTTACAATGGCTTTTTTCACTTCCTCATACTCCCCAGATACCTTCTCTGATAGTGATGCGAATACCTCACTAGCTCTATCTACAAGTTTTGTTTGGATCAGCAAAACTCACATGATCACTGGCCACTGCATTTGCTTAGCCACTTTTTCAAATGAGATGAGAAAGGCTTCCACATCCTTCTCATCAAATCTAGGCAAGGCGTGAACATACCTAAACAGTTTCTCACCAGGCTTTTGACTACCAGGGGCTTGCTCATCTTAATCCCCTTCCTCACTAGACTTAACTTCAGCTTTCATCTCCATCCTTTTCAGCTGATTTTCTTTTCCAGGTATCATTTTCTTTTTTCTCTTTTCTTTCTCTTCTGCTTTTAATCGTAACTCAAACTGTTTCATTTCTGCTGTTGTTTCCTTATCTCTCACATCTAACTCAAGCTGCTTCATTTGCAATTGAGCTTTTGTCATTTCTACACATCCTGATGGTGTTTCCAGCAAATTTAAATGCTGAACTATTGCTCTAACCATCTCATCTTTCTTCACGGTAGGAAGTAGCTTCAACTTCAGCTCATCTGCTAATTCCCACAGCTTGGCCTTAACCACCTTTTGTAAGACCCTCAAGGTCACTTCTTCCACCCCCAGAAAACTCTTGGTGACTGAAAGAGCCATTGCTATCCCAGTGGTGTTTAAACCAACCAAATCAACACCTGAAATAAAAGACACTAACACCTACCACTCACTGTTTAAATCCCGCAAAGAACCCCTAATCCGTTATGGACCAGGCCAGACACCTCAAAACATTTTTAAGCAGGTAGCCCAGACCGTAACTTTGCTATTTGTTTCAGGTAAGTGTACAATGGATATTGCTGTGGTTCTGTTTGTCGAGCTGGAAATTTTTGTTGCAAATGTTTCGTCCCCTGTCTAGGTGACATCCTCAGTGCTTGGGAGCCTCCTGTGAAGCGCTTCTGTGGTGTTTCTTCCGGCATTTATAGTGGCCTGTCCCTGCCGCTTCTGGTTGTCAGTTTCAGTTGTCCGCTGTAGTGGCCGGTATATTGGGTCCAGGTCGATGTGTTTGTTGATGGAGTTTGTGGATGAGTGCCATGCTTCTAGGAATTCCCTGGCTGTTCTTTGTTTGGCTTGCCCGAGAATGGTAGTGTTGTCCCAGTCGAATAAATGTTTAAAACTAAATGTAAGTTAGTGACATGTCAAAAGGGGTAATGAAAAGTCCCAAATGAACATTAGTATTGTACTTCTTCTAGAGACTTAATATCATTGCCAAAACTGCAAGAGCATTGACTGGTTACCTTCAGACTCTAACGTAGTGACACCTGTTCTAAACTCCAAGATACGCAAAAGAACAAAAGCTGGTGCTGTACACCTCTGAAGTAACAAAACGGGTTAAATAGCAAGATTATGGATGCAAACTTACACCTTCAAGCTTCAAAGTAAAAGTGCACACACTGGGCCATCTCACCTGTCCCACAGTGAGCATGTGCTTGGCATCTTCTGGTGTTGCAATTAGTTTGCCCTGTTCGGTCCACACATGTCGAACAACTTGAAGCATTTGCTTAGACCACTTACTGCTGCTATCTGCAAGCTTTGCAATGAGTTCTTCAGCGGACATGTTACTCTGTGCAGCTGACCTGCCAAGAGAGAAAACAGCGGGTAGGTTTGCAGGCACCTCACTTTCCCTCAGTGCTCATTAATCAATGCTAAAGTACAAAAAGACAGAGGCTAACAGGCAATTGTCATTGGCTGGAGCGAGTTTGCACTTCACATACATTAAAACATGAACAGCATTTTTCCCTAGTTTTATATAAAAAAAGGACAGATGATCTCTAATGAATGCAAAAGGAAATTCCAGAAAACCTCATTTGCACCAGACAGGGGTTAGAATGTGTAGCTTGGTACATCAGGAACTAGTTGAGCTGAATAGCATACGTACATTCAAGGGGATAAACACACGAGGAAGAAAGCAATTGAAGCATATGTTGATGGCATTAGATGAAGTGTGGGGAGTGTGGGCGGCACGGTGGCTAGCACTACTGCCTCACAGCGCCAGAGACCTGGGTTCAATTCCTGCCTCAGG
>NC_057711.1:4450882-4471825 GCF_004010195.1 Chiloscyllium plagiosum | reverse complement strand
AGCATAAGAGGTACAGTTAGTAAGTTTGCAGATGACATCAAAATTGGGGTGTAGTGGATAGTGAAGAGGGTTACCTCAGAGTACAACAGGATCTGGACCAGATGGGCCAATGGGCTGAGAAGTGGCAGATGGAGTTTAATTCAGATAAATACGAGGTGGTGCATTTTGGGAAAGCAAATCTTAGCAGGACTTATTCACTTAATGGTAAGGTCCTAGGGAGTGTTGCTGAACAAAGAGACCTTGGAGTGCAGGTTCATTGCTCCTTGAAAGTGGAGTCGCAGGTAGATAGGATAGTGAAGAAGACGTTTGGTATGCTTTCCTTTATTGGTCAGAGTATTGAGTACAGGAGTTGGGAGGTCATGTTGCGGCTGTACAGGACATTGGTTAGGCCACTGTTGGAATGTTGGGTGCAATTCTGGTCTCCTTCCTATCGGAAAGATGTTGTGAAACTTGAAAGGGTTCAGAAAAGATCTACAAGGGTTGGAGGATTTGAGCTTTAGGGAGAGGCTGAACAGACTGGGGCTGTTTTCCCTGGAGCATCGGAGGCTGAGGGGTGACCTTATAGAGATTTATAAAATTATGAGGGGCATGAATAGGGTAAATAGGCAAAGTCTTTTCCCTGGGGTCGGGGAGTCTAGAACTAGAGAGCATAGGTTTAGGGTGAGAGGGGAAAGATATAAAAGAGACCTAAGGGGCAACATTTTCACGCAGACGGTAGTACGTGTATGGAATGAGCTGTTAGAGGAAGTGGCGGAGGCTGGTACAATTACAACATTTAAGAGGCATTTGGATGGGTATATGAATAGGAAGGGTTTGGAGGGATATGGGCCGGGTGCTGGCAGGTGGGACTAGATTGGGTTGGGATATCTTGTCGGCATGGACAGGTTGGACCGAAGAGTCTGTTTCAATGCTGTACATCTCTATGACTCTATATTGGTTCATATGTGGAATGAACTGCCACGAGAAGTGGTAAAATGCAGGTAAGTTTCCAAAAGTTATCAGACATTTGGACTGCATGAATAGGAAAGGTTTAGACGATATAGGCCACATGCAGGCAAGTGGGACTAGTTTAGTTTGGGAAACCTGTTTGGAATGATGAGTTGGATGGAAGGGTCTGTTTCCATGCTGTGTGACTCTGACTATATGACACAATGCTGTTCGGGAAGGAATTCCAAGATCTTGATCCAGTGACATTGAAGGAATGATGTTATATTTCCAAGTCACAATAGTGATTGGCATGAAGGGGAATTTGCAGATGGTGGTGTTCCCATGTATCAGCTGCCCATGTCCTTCTAGATATAAGTGGTCATGGGTTTAGTTGGTTTTGTCTAAGGATCTTTGGTGTATTTCTGTCTGTGAAAGTGGTGCCAATCAAGTGGGCTGCTTTGTCCTGGATGGTGTGAAACGTCTTGAGTGTTATTAGAACTGTACCCAGCCAGGCAAGTGGGGAATATTTCCTCACATTCTTGACTGGTGCCTTGTAGCTGATGACCAGACTTTGGGAAATCAGAAAGTGAGTTACTTGCTGCAGTATTCCTACCCTCTGACCTGCTCTTGCAGCCTTTATGTTCATGTGGTGGGTCAAGTTGTGTTTCTGGTCAATGGTGACTCCCAGGATGTTGATAGTGGTGGTTTTGTGATGGTAACACCACTAAATATCAAGGGGCAGTTGGTAGATTGTCTCCAGTTGGAGATTGTCATTGCCTGACATTTGTGAGGCATGAAAGTTATTTGCCACTTGTCAGGCCAAGGCTGGATGTTGTCCAGATCTTTTTGCATTTGAATATGGACTGTTTCAGCATCTGAGGAATCATGAATGGTGCTGAGCATTGTGCAATCATCGGCGAACAGCCCCACTTCTGACCTTAAGACCTTGAATCAGCTGAGTGTTTGGCCCTGAAACCAATTGATTCTAGTCCTGTTCAGGCTCTTGGATGCCACACTCAGTTGAATGTGAACTTGATGTCAAAGGCTGTCACTCCCACCTCCTCTCTGGAATTCAGCTCTTTTATCTATGTTTGAACCGAGGCTGTAATAAGGTTTTGGGCAGCATGGTGGCTCACTGTTTAGCACTGCTGTCTCTCAGCGCCAGGGACCCAGATATGATTCCAACTTCGGGCGACTGTGTGGAGTTTGCACACTCTCCCTATGTCTGTGTGGGTTTCCTCCAGGTGCTCTGGTTTCCTCCTACAATCCAAAGATGTGTACGTTAAATGAATTGGCGTTGCTAAATTGCCCATAGTGTTCAGGGATGTGTCGGTTAAGTGCATTAATCAGGGGTAAATATACGATAATAGGTTAGGGGAATGGGTCTGGGTGGGTTACTCTTCCGATGGTCGGTGTGGACTTGTTGGGCGAAGGGCCTATTTCCACACTTTGGAATTCTAATTCTAATTCTGCAAAGTCAGGAGCTGAGTGGCCCTGGCGGAACCCAAACTGTGCATCGCTGAACAGGTGCTGTTTGATAGCAGTGTTGATAACACTTAGCATCACGCTACTGGTGATCAAGAATGGAATGATGGGGTGGTAATGTTTGGGATGTATTTATCTGCTGTTTTGTGTATGGGATATACATGGGCAGTATTCCACATTGTCAGGTAGATGCCTGTGCTATAACTGAAGTGAAAGAGTTTGGCCTGGGGTGCACAAGCCTTTAGTACTATTTCCAGAATATTGTCAAGGTCCTCCATAGCCTTTGAAGCATCTAGTGCCTTCAACCATTCCTTGATCCCACATGGGGTGAATCAAATTAGCCGAAGATTGGTATCTGTAATGATGTGTACCACTGGAGGAGGCCGAGATGGATCATCCATTTGGCACTTGTGGCTGAAGATTGCTGCAAATACTTCAGTCTTATCTTTTGTGCTGATGTGTTGTGTTCTTCCATCATTGGAGATGGGGATATTTGTGGAACCTCCTCCTCCTGGAAGTTACTTAATTGTCCACCACCATTCAGACTGGATGTGGCAGGCTGCAGAGCTTAAATCAGTTATGTTGGATGTGGGATCACTTAGCTTTCTGTATCACTTGCTGCTTATGCTGTTTAGCATACAACTAATCCTGTTTGGTAGCTTCACCAGCTTGATGCCTCTGTCTCTGTGTGCCTGGTGCTGCTCCTGGTGTAGTTGATAAAGCGTGGCGCTGGAAAAAGCATAACTGGATCAGCATGCACCTGTTTCTTTGCGTCCAGCAGCTCAAAACTGACTGCTTGCAAATACCAAAACAAATCAAACCAAACCAGATAAAAAAACTGAGCTGGGAGAGTTGGGCACTCTCCTTTCGTTGTTTAAGTGTTTCTTTTAAAACTTGAAAGCCCATTGCCTGAGGCTGTATCTGTTAGCTATAATCAAATTGGCCCTAAAACCCTTCAAACGGAGACCTCCCAGAGTCTCTGTGATTCCAACCACGCTGAAAAAAAAACAATGACAACACAAACTTGTGAAGGAGCATCACAATATTCTATGAGATCCATCTGGCCTGGCTGACCTTGTTCCAATCACTACATCCCTCGCCCTCTCAGTCCTGGGATGTAGGTCCTTCCTTTTTTCTTTGTTGCTTCTCCTGGGCCGTTTTCATACCAGGTCTGGTTCCTTGAGACAAGAACAGAAATTGCTGAATAAGCTACGCAGATCTGGCAGCTTCTGTGGAGAGAATTGAATTGAATTTATTGTCATGTCTAATGAGGCACAGTGAAAAGCTTTGTCTTGCAAACAATACAGGCAGTTCACATAGTTAAGTAGCATAAATAAGTAAATAATAGGTAAACAGTGGCAAAAAACAAAAATATAGGTATAGGCAAATGTTAAGAGTTTGTGAGTCCATTCAGTATTCTAACAACAGTAGGGTAGAAACTGTTTCAAAACCGGTTGGTGCGTGTTTCAGGCTTCTGTACCTTCTGCCCGAGGGTAGAAGTTGTCTAAAAACATTGCCAAGGTGGAATGGATCTTTGAGAATGCTGGCGGCCTTTCCTTCACAGCGGGCCTGGTAGATGGATTCTATAGATGGCCGGTTGGCCTTTGTGATTGTCCAGGCCGAGTTCACCACTCTCTGTAACTGTCTCTGATCTTGAATGGTACAGTTGCCATACCAGTAGTGATACATCCAGATAGAATGCTCACCATGGCACACCTATAAAAGTTGGCAAGGGTATTCGCCATCATGCAAAGCTTCCTCAGCTGCCTGAGGAAGAAGAGATGTTGTTGGGCCTTTGTAACCTGTGCGTCTACATGAAGAGTCCAAGAAAGCTTGTTGTGGATGACCACTTCCAGGAGCTTGACACTCTCCACCCGTTCCACCTCTGTGCTGTTAATGTGTCAGAGGGCATGAGTAACATCCTGCCAAAAGTCAATAATGAGTTCCTTGGTTATGCCGGCATTGAGAGCTAAGTTGTTCTCAGTCCGCCATTTTTCCGAATCTTCCACCTCCCATCCGTAATCTGTTTCATCGCCATCTGAGATTCGACCGACTATGGTGATGTCGTCAGCGAACTTGAATGGCATTAGTCTGGTATTTGGCGATGCAGTCATGGGTATACAGTGAGTACAGTAGGGGGCTGTGTACACACTCCTGGGGGGGGCTCTAATGTTGAGTGTTAGTGAGGATGAAATATTGTTCCCAATCTTCACTGATTGTGGCCTGTGGTTCGGGAAGCTGAGGATCCAGTTGCAGAGAGTGGGTCTTAGTCCGAGATCACTGAGTTTAGTAATCAGTCTCGAGGGGATAATAGTGTTGAAGTCTGAACTGTAGTCAATGAATAGGATTCTTATGTAGCTGTTCTTGGTGTCAAGATGTTCTAGGGAGGAGTGAAGGGCAAGTGATATGGCACCTGATGTGGATCTGTTGGTCTGATAGGCAAATTGGAGTGGGTCAAGAGTAGTGGGGAGGCTGGAGTTGATTAATGCTATGACCAGCCTTTCAAAGCACTTCATGACCAGTGAAGTTAGGGCTACTGGGCGGTAGTCATTGAGACATACTGCATGAGCCTTCTTAGGCACAGGGATGATGTTGGCCCTCTTGAAACAGGCAGGGACAGTGGCCTGCTATAGGGAGAGGTTGAAGATGTCTGAGAAGACCTCTGCCAGTTGATCTGCACATGCTCTGAATGCATGGCCTGGTACTTCATCTGGTCTCATCACTTTCCTTGGATTCATACAAAGGAAAACTGATTTGACCTCTGATGCAGTGACTATTGGGATAGGTTTGTTAGGACTTGTCGGAATAGGTGATGCCTCTCTGCTGAAATTTTGCTCAAAGTGAGCATATAAGGCATTGAGACGATCTGGAAGGGATGTGTCATTGTCTGCTATCTTGAAATGTCTCTTTTTAGAACCTGTGATGTCATTCAATCCTTGCCATAGTTGCTGGATGTCTGTCTGGGTCTCTAGTTTGGATCGGTATTGGTCTTTAGCTCTGCGAAGGTCATACTTGGATTGTTGAAAAGACACAGCAGTTCCTCTGATTCTGTCTGGAATACAGCAGTGTGTATCAGACTGTAGCCTTATCATGTGCCTGGAGTGTCTTGGCTGAAAGTCATCTCCAGATGGTAACAGTGTACAGCGGTAACAGGCCATACTTGGGCAGCACGGTGGCACAGTGGTTAGCACTGCTGCCTCACAGCACCAGAGGCCTGGGTTCAATTCCCGCCTCAGGCAACTGTCTGTGTGGAGTTTGCACATTCTTCTCGTACCTGCTTGGGTTTCCTCTGGATGCTCCGGTTTCTTCCTACAGTCCAAAAATGTGCAGGTTAGGTGAATTGGCTATGCTAAATTGCCTGTAGTGTTAGGTGAAGGGGTAAATGTAGGGGAATGGGTCTGGATGGGTTGTTCTTCGGAGGGTCGGTGTGGACTTGTTGGGCCGAAGGGTCTGTTTCCACACTGTAAGTAATCTAATCTAATCAAAAATCAGACTAATCAGAGAGCTGATGGTAGCTCGGGAAATGTCGGTTTATGTGCAGAAGATAGGGGAGGGGGGAGTAAGAGTAAACGATAAGTGGGGATAGAGCCCATAGGGAGAGAAGAGCAGTTGGACAGACAAAGGTGTGGATAACAATCTGGCTCGGAGGGTTACTAGCTATTAATAGGGACTGTTAGTGGCGAACAATAGATTGTGTGTAATACAAACTAGATGATAACAAGGCCTGGTGTGTAGAGGTTGGGTTAGGGACATGGGAGAGCTCAAGCCCTAAAGTTGCTGAACTTGATATTGAGTCCGGAAGGCTGCAGGGTTCCCAAGCAGAAAATGAGGTGCTGTTCTTTCAGTTGTGCTGAGCTTCTGGAGCACTGAAGCAAGCCTGAGAGAGAGATGTTTGCCAGGGAAGTTGGTGGTGCGTTAAAGACACACTGGTTCCTCTGACTCTGTTTCGAAAACTGGCAGTGTGTATCGACTGTCATCCATGTCTTGTGCCTGAAGTGTCTTGGCTGAAAGTCATCTTCAGGCAGTAACAGTGTTGAAGCTGTGACATCTGCTGTGTTTATCTGGTCTTTGGATGTTTCTTTGATGCTAGGCAGAGGTGGAGAACTTACAGGATCGGACAGTCTTGCCAGATGTACTCAGGGGCTGAAATGTTTGTGAAGTTGCAGCTGTTGTATCATCCATGTGCTTGTTTAGGACTGCCTCTCCGACTGAAATTTGTATGTCACAGGACCTGACCTCACGTCGATCATGCCCATTACCCGTGCAGAGCCATTTCTGTGGTTTCAACACCAAACTTTGTCTCCTGAAGCAAAAATGCCTCTCTTGCTTCGAGGATTCTACTGTCTGGCATTGGCATTCCTGATGCTGTTTCACCCTTCCCCCAAGGTCCAGGAAGATCAGGTTTGACCTGCTGTGGAGCCTTCTCCCCATTAGCAACTCAGCTGGAACTGTCCCTGTAGTTGCATGAGAAGTGGTTCGAGAATGAACTGGGACAGTTTGGCATCGAGTGAAGTTATAGACTGTTTCTTTAAGCCTGCCTTCAAAGTTTGGAGTGATCTTTTTGCCAGACCATTGGACAGTAGATGGCAATGATCTGTCCTTTAGTGCCAAATGCCATTTTGATTTTAGGAAAAACTCCAATTCCCTACTGTTAATTACTGGCCCGTTGTCTGTGGCCAACACCTTCGGGAGTTCATGTATTGTAAAGATGCTTGCAATTCTCAATTATCATCTCCGTGTTTGACGAATGAACTCTATGCAAGTCTGATCACTTTGAGTCAGCATCCACAATGACTCAAAACATAGAACCCATGAAAGGAGTGTAGGCTAAAAACATAGAGCCCATAGTCAACATGTAACTGAGTCCAGGGTTTACCCAGGATTTCCACGAGTGTGGGGAAGATGATAGTGGTAATATTTGTTTCTGTTGGCACTCTGGACAGTGCCCCACCAATGCAGCTTTGTTGGCATCTGATCCTGGTCGAAGCTGAAAATGTGTTGCTGGAAAAGCGCAGCAGGTCAGGCAGCATCCAAGGAGCAGGAGAATCGACGTTTCGGGCATGAGCCCTTCTTCAGGAATCCTGCTGCGCTTTTCCAGCAACACATTTTCAGCTCTGATCTCCAGCATCTGCAGTCCTCACTTTCTCCTATCTGATCCTGGCCACCAGACATAACTTCTCACCAACATCTTCATTTTGGAAACACCTGGATGACTCTGGTATTGTCCCAAGCAAAGGTCACTGCCAGATAATTATACTTACTCCCCATAATAATGTCATTCTCTACGGTGAACTAGTCTTGCTGGGTTCAGAAAAGTTTCAATTCTGATTGTGATAGTCCTTTTGTTTGCCCATCACCACCATCTGTTTTAGTTTTGCCAGGACTGGATCTTTTTGTGTCCACAGTCTAATATTGTTAGCAGTGACCACTGGGCTACTAATTCAAAACCCCAGGCTAATGTTCTGGGGACTTAGGTTAGATACCAATTTGGCAAATGGTGAAGTCACAATTCAATAAAATCTGGAAGAAGCTAGCAGAATGATGTTCATGTGTTTACCTGTCAGGTAGTGGGAAACTCCCTACAACTGTGAAAGCAAATCAATATTTCTTAATAACTATCAAAGTTTCCACAAAACTTCCTAAACAGTATCTTTAGGGGAAATTGCTGCAAAAATAGTATGAGAAAACTGAGCTCAATTTGTTACAAGGCATCGATTGCCCAAAGAAACACAATAAGATTCAAATGTACCTTTTAGTAGCTTTTCTAAGTTACTTTGTGGCCCTTTACTGTTCTTTGTACCTTTCCATTCAGCAGGATCTGTTCTGCTTTTTGTACTTTTAAATTCTGTTCTTTTAGTTTTATGTTGTCCCTTATCTCTTTAATTGTTTTTAATTTAATGGCTGGTTTTTCTGTGAGGTGGAGCCTTTCCTTCTCAGGATATAAACTGGTTTTATATTGTGATAAATGTTTCTTTAAACATCCTCCAGTGTTCTTCAGTTGTTTTACCCATGAGCAGACTTTTCCCTGTCTACCGTGGACAGTCTCTGTCTTATCTCTTTAAATTGCCCTTCCCTAAATTTAACTCTAGTAACTGAATCATGCTTTTTGTATTCGAACACCACATTGAACTTGATCATGCTATGACCATTATTAGACAAGCATTTATGCACAATTAGGTCACTAATTAAATGTGTTTCATTACTAAATTCAATATCGCTTGTTGCAGCTTGGATATATATATTAATGCAGGAAACTATCCCGGACACACCCCAGAAATTAGGAGAAAGTGAGGACTGCAGATGCTGGAGCTTAGAATCGAGAGTGGAGTGCTGGAAAAGTACAGCAGATCAGGCAGCATCTGGGGAGCAGGAGAATTGACAGTGAGGGAGAAGGTGATAGGTCGGGGGTGGGGGGGGGAGTGATGGACGGGTTCGGAGGGCGGTGCCGAGTTGGAGGCTTGGGTTTGGGATAATGTGGGGGTACGGGAAATGAGGAAGCTGTTGAAATCCACATTTATCCCATGTGGTTGCGGGTTCCAAGGCGGAATATGAGGCGTTCCTCGTCCAGGCATCGGGTGGTAACAGTTTGGTAGTGGAGGAGGCCCAAGACCTGCATGTCCTTGACATCCACCTTTCGCATTCCCAGCTGCCTTCCCCCCCAACCCCGCCCCGTCCCATTTATCTCTCAGCCCCGACCCATAAGCTTCATTCCTGATGAAGGGCTTATGCCCAGAACGTTGATTCTTCTGCTCCTTGGATGCAGCCTGACCTACTGTACTTTTCCAGCACCACACTCTCGACACCCCAGAAATTTATGATGGTTCTGAGAGGTGATTCTGGCCTGCCTCTTCAAATCTATGTTACAGTGAAAATCCCCCATTAGTACTGCTCTGCCTTTGATATATACAGTAGCGCCTCGACATACGAATGACCCCGTTCACGAACAAATCGGTTTACGAACAGGATTGTATGTAAACTTTTGCTTCAACGTATGTACAAAATTCAAGGTACGAACAAATGGAGTGAAGCGCAGGCTTTTGTTGAGAGGCATCACCCTAACAAAACTGTGACCAACAGAGCAGTGAACATTTTAAATGACAACGTGATGGCCCATTTTCGGAAAATTCTGCAACAAAGAAAAAACAAGTTTCTCTGGATCGTTTTCTTGTGGCATCACCAACCTCCAAGAGACAAAAAAGAGAAAAGACTCCGGAAATATCCGAACAATGGAAAAATTGATTCAGTTCGCGAACTTTTCGGTTCGCAAACCGGGTCCCGGAACGGATTAAGTTCGTAAGTCGAGGCGCTACTGTACTTGCTAATTTCTGTACTTATACACATCAGATTTGCTGGTAGTGGGTCTGTACATAACACCTATTACACTTTGAGATCCTTTATTTTCCTCAGTTCCACTGATATGGTCTCCAATGAAGGCTTGCCCCTCATTATATCCTCCCTCACTCGTGAAGGAATTTTGTTTTTAATCAGTAAGGCTATTCACCATTTTCCTTGTCTGTCCTGTAAACCTTGTAACATGGTACATTTAATTCCCAATCCTGACCATCCTGCAGCCATGTCTCAATAATAACTGAAAACAAAAAATCTGGTTATCACAGCAGGTCAAGCAGCATCCATGGAGAGACAGTAAGCTATTGTTTCAAGTCTTGATGACTCTTCATCAGAGCTGATGTGAAGTCATAGAGTCATAGAGGCACAAAGATGTACAGCATGGAAACAGACCCTTCGGTCCAACTTGTCCATTGCGACCAGATATCCTAAAGCAATCTAGTCCCACCTGCCAGCACCTGGCCCATATCCCTCCAAACCCTTCCTATTCATATACCCATCCAAATGCCTTTTAAATGTTGCAATTGTACCAGCCTCCACTACTTTCTCTGGCAGCTCATGCCATATATATACCACCCTCTGCGTGAAAAAGTTGCCCCTCAGGTCTCTTTTAGATCTTTCGCCTCTCACCCTAACCCTATGCCTTCTAGTTCTGGACTCCCCGATCCCAGGAAAAAGACTTTGTCTATTTAATCTATCCATGCCCCTCATGATTTTATAAACCTCGATAAGGTCACTCCTCAGCCTCCGACGCTCCAAGAAAAACAGCCCCAGCGTATTCAACCTCTCCCTAAAGCTCAAATCCTTGTAATTCTTCTCTGAACCCTTTCATGTTTCACAACATCTTTCCAAAAGGAAGGAAACCAGAATCACACGCATTATTCCAACAGTGGCCTAACCAATGTCCTGTACAGCCGCAACATTAACTCCTAATCCCTGTACTCAATACTCTGACAAATACAGGAAAGCATACCAAATGCCTTCTTCACTATCCTTTCTACCTGTGACTCCACTTTCAAGGAGCTATGAATCTGCAGTCCTCTTTGTTCAGCAGCACTCCCTAGAACCTTACTATTAAGTGTATAAATTCTGCTAAGATTTGCTTTCCCAAAATGCATCACCTCGCATATATCTAAATTAAACTCCATCTGCCACTTCTCAAGCCATTGGCATGTCTGATTAAGATCCCATTGTAATCTGAGGTCATCGTCTTCGCTGTCCACTACACCTCCAATTTTGGTACCATCTGCAAGCTATACCTCTTAAGCTCACATCCAAATCATTTGTATAAATGATGAAAAGTAGTGGACCCAGCAGGCCTCCAGTCTGAAAAACAACCCCCTATCACCACCCTCTGTTTTCTACCTTTGAGCCACTTCTGTATCCAAATGGCGAGTTCTCCCTGTATTCCTTGAGATATAACCTTGCTAACCAGTCTCCCATGGTCAAACGCCTTACTGAAGTCCATATAGATCATGTCTATCACTCTGCCCTCATCAATCCTCTTTGTTACTTAGTCATAGTCATAGAGATGACTATGGAAGCATGGAAACAGACCCTTCAGTCCAACCCGTCCATGCCGACCAGTTATCCCAACCCAATCTCGTCCCACCTGCGAGCACCCGGCCCATATCCCTCCAAACCCTTCCTATTCATATACCCATCCAAATGCCCTCCAAATGTTGCAATTGTACCAGCCTCCACCACTTCCCCTGGCAGCTCATTCCACACCCGTAAAACCCTCTGTGTGGAAAAAGTTGCCCCCTAAGTCCCCTCCACATCCTTCCCCTCTCACCATAAACCTATGCCCTCCAGTTCTGGACTCCCTCGCCACAGGGAAAATACTTTGTCTGTTTATCCTATTTATGCCCTTCATGATTTCATGAATCTCTATAAGGTCACCCTTCAGCCTCTGACGCTCCAGAGAGAATAACCCCAGCCTGTTTCAGCCTCTCCCCATAGCTTAAATCCTCCAACCCTGGCAACATCCTTGTAAATCTTTCTTCAAGAAACTCAATCAAGTTTGTGAGACATGATTTCCTACGCGCAAAGTCATGTTGACTATCCCTAATCATTCCTGAAGAAGGGCTCATGCCTGAAACATCGATTCTCCTGTTCCATGAATGCTGCCTGACCATTGTGAGAGATCATTGTGCCAGACTACAATGGCACAACCCTTGTTAGCGGCTTTGATGACAAAGTTAGGGTTGGACCTGACAGCTTGAAATGTGAAAATTTCAGAAAGAGACAAGTTAGAGTAGGTGAGATGAGTAGAGAAATTTTGATGGATGATGTCGTGTCAATGTTTTCAATGAAGAGATCGAGACAAGTAAGAAACCTGAGGAAGAGTCCAAGTGGAGGGTGAATACTGGAGGTGGGTGAAGAGATCAGTGGAACAGGGTGGGGGTGGTGATGGTGAGGATTCCTGTACAAAGAAGTGAGCACGAAGAAGGAGGCTATGGAAAACAGTTCAACATCATGGTGATCCCGAAATTCAGTAAGGTGAAGGTGTAAGGGTATGAAGCTGTATACTTTGGCAAAGACAATGTACATTCATAATCTCCAATTTGAATTTGTGTCTAATATATTCCTTACACTCCATGCATTCATGTTTATAAGTCTTACCTGGGACATACATCGTTACTTGTCCCTCAGCACTGATGTTTTATTCATTAGATGTAGTGTACCTGGACTTTCAGAAAGCTTTTGATAAAGTCCCACATAGGAGGTTAGTGAGCAAAATTAGGGCGCATGGTATTGGGGGCAAAGTACTAACTTGGATTGAAAATTGGTTGGCTGACAGGAAACAAAGAGTAGTGATAAACGACTCCATTTCGGAATGGTAGGCAGTGACCAGTGGGGTCCCGCAGGGATCAGTGCTGGGACCGCAGCTTTTTACAATATATATTAATGATATAGAAGATGGTATCAGCAATAACATTAGCAAATTTGCTGATGATACAAAGGTGAGTGGCAGGGTGAAATGTGAGGAGGATGTTAGGAGATTACAGGGTGACCTGGACAAGTTAGGTGAATGGTCAGTGGTGCGACCACACCTGGAGTACTGTGTGCAGTTCTGGTCTCCAAATTTGAGGTGAGACATTCTGGCTATTGAGGGAATGCAGCGTAGGTTCACGAGGTCAATTCCTGGAATGGCGGGACTACTTTATGCTGAAAGACTGGAGCGACTGGGCTTGTGTACCCTTGAGTTTAGAAGACTGAGAGTGGATCTGATTGAGACATATAAGATTATTAAAGGATTGGACACTCTGGAGGCAGGAAACATGTTTCCGCTGATGGGTGAGTGCCGAACCAGAGGACACAGCTTAAAAATACGGGGTAGACCATTTAGGACAGAGATGAGGAGAAACTTCTTCACCCAGAGAGTGGTGGCTGTGTGGAATGCTCTGCCCCAGAGGGCAGTGGAGGCCCAGTCTCTGGATTCATTTAAGAAAGAGTTAGATAGAGCTCTCAAGGATTGTGGAATCAAGGATTATGGAGATAAGGCAGGAACAGGATACTGATTCAGGATGATCAGCTATGATCATATTGAATGGTGGTGCAGGCTCGAAGGGCAGAATGGATTACTCCTGCACCTATTGTCTATTGTCTATTTCTTTATTATTCCTCTCTTCTGTTTTAATCAATATGCATAGAGTCATAGAGCTGCCAGCATTTGCCACCATAGCCCTCTAAATCCTTCCTATTCATATACCCATCCAGATGCCTCTTAAATGTTGTAATTGTACCAGCCTCCATCACTTCCTGTGGCAGTTCATTCCATACCATGCACCACCCTCTGCGTGAAAAAGTTGCCCCTTAGGTCCCTTTTAAATCTTTCCCCTCTTACCTTAAAACTATGCCTTCTAGTTCTGGACTCCCCCACCCCAATGAAAAGACCTTGGCTATTTACCCTATCCATTCCTCTCATGATTTTATAAACCTCCATAAGATCACCTGTCAGCTTGTGATGCTTGAGGAAAAATAGCTCCAGCCTATTCAGCCTCTCCCTATAGTTCAAACCCTCCAACCCTGGCAACATCCTTGTAAATCTTTTATGAACTTTTTCAAGTTTAGCAACACCTTAACTGTAGGAGGGAAATCAGAATTGAAGCAGTATTCCAAAAGTGGCCTCACCTGTGAGCTGAGGAGAAAGTGAGGTCTGCAGATGCTGGAGATCAGAGATGGAAATGTGTTGCTGGAAAAGCGCAGCAGGTCAGGCAGCATCTAGGGAACAGGAGAATCGACGTTTCGGGCATTAGCATAGAGATTCCTGAAGAAGGGCTAATGCCCGAAACGTCGATTCTCCTGTTCCCTAGATGCTGCCTGACCTGCTGCGCTTTTCCAGCAACACATTTCCATCACCTGTGAGCTGTACAGCCACAACATCTCCGAACTCAATGCACTGACCGATAAAGGCAAGCACACCAAGTGTCTTCTTCACCATTGTGTCTACCTGGGACTCCACTTTCAAGGAATGATGAATCTGCACTCCAAGGTCTCTTTGTTCAGAAGTGGCAGATGGAGTTTAATGTAGATAAATGTGAGGTGCTGCATTTTGGCACCTCACCTTAGCATGATTTATACACTTAATGGTAAGGTCTTAGGTAGTGTTGCTGAACAAAGAGACCATGGAGTGTAGGTTCATAGCTCCTTGAAAGTAGAGTCACAGGTAGATAGGATAGTGAAGAAGGCGTTTGGTATACTTTCCTTTATTGGTCAGAGCATTGAGCACAGAAGCTGGGAGGTCATGTTGCGGCTGTACAGGACATTGGTTAGGCCAATGTTGGAATATTGCATGCAATTCTGATCTCCTTCCTATCAGAAAGATGTTGTGAAACTTGAAAGAGTTCAGAAAAGATCTACAAGGATGTTGCCAGGGTTGGAGGATTTGAGCTATAGGGAGAGATTGAATAGGCTGGCGCTGTTTTCTCTGGAGCGTCGGAGGCAGAGGGGCTGAACCTTATAGAGGTTTATAAAATCATGAGGGGCATGGATAGGATAAATCGACAAAGTATTTTCCCTGGGGGGGGGGGGGTGGTGGTGGTGGGGGAGAGTCCAGAAATAGAGGGCATTGTTTAATTAAATAGCTTCAGCTGAATACCGAGGAGAAAGTGAGGGCTGCAGATGCTGGAGATCAGAGTTGAGAGTTTGGTGCTGGAAAAGCACAGCATGCAAGGAGCAGGAGAATTGACATTTCGGGCATAAGTTTAGGGTGAGAAGGGAAAGATATAAAAGAGACCTAAGAGCCAACTTTTTCACTCAGGTTGGTATGTGTATGGAATGAGCTGCCAGAGGAAGTGGTGGACGCTGGTACAATTGCAACATTTAAAAGGCATCTGGATGGGTATATGAATATATACCCATTCCGGGTCTCGGCAGAGGGGCAGCCGAGACCCGGAAGTAGTTAGTGTAAACTTAGCTGGGTAGGTTTTTTCACCCTTTAAAAGCGATTAGGAGAGAAACCCGAGGCACTACACGGGTAGTGCCTCCCACCTCTGGCAGGTGGGACTAGATTGGGTTGGGATATCTGGTCGGCATGGACGAGTTGGACCGAAGGGTCTGTTTCCTTGCTGTACATCTCTATGACTCTATGACTCTAAACCTGACTTCAGTGGAAAGTTGCAATGATCCACACCAGACCCTCCATCACCCCTGCTGACAGGCCCATTGGCATCCCATCAATGAGAAATCTGGCTGCCCTGATGAAATTATGCAGTGAGCCAGCCTTATACAGTTCAGAATAGATTATCTGTCTCTCCAGGAGAAGAAGTCTTATCCTGGAAAGAAGCTGGCTAATCTTATTAACTGGCAGCTCCTTCCCCAGCAGAAAGTCTGTAGTCTGGTATCATGTAAAAGTCTACTGGGATTAGAAGCAGCTCCTGAAGATGAAATGCAATGGATCTTGAAGCTCAGGTAAGTGTGAGGATTTTGTACTGACCTACCTAGTAGACATCAGTAAAGGAGGTGGGGATAAGTTTGGACTCTAGAGGCTGTGTGGAGTGTTGAGTCTGAGATAAAATCAGCTGTGATTGTACTACATGGCAAAGAATGCTTCAGGGGCTGAATTGTCTAGTTCTTAAGTTGATGCAGGTGACCACCCCAGCAGTGAAGGCTGCTGGGCTGCTAATTATTCCTTCCTTTCTCAACTAGGTGGCAGTGGCAGATCAGCACTGTTGAGTGGCAATTAATTTTCAGTTAGAGGCCACAATAGGCTGTAGGGAAGACAGGAAAGTGACGGACTGGCTGTTTGCCTTATTTCATCTACCTGCCTACCTTCAAATATGCTGGACCACGTAAATTTCACTCCACTCAGATGAGCTTCTCAATTCAAGTTCCAATCCAATTCAGAAATGCTGGTGGATTTCAGACAATCAGAGTCGTTATCACTGGCATTGTTGCTTTCCCTGAGGGAATGAGTATGTTACAAAGGTTGCCACTGGACCACAGAGATCTGAAATGACATAGGACAACCAAAGGCCAGATACCCATCAAGGAGACTTGAGGGATTCTCTGATGCCACATTGCCGTGTAGCAAGAACATCTCCCTGTTGAGCCACTTTTGCTTCTGCCTCTGCAACCCAACCTTCCTCTCTTACCTCTTAATCCACCACTCCAGTTTAGCTGTCCTTCAGTGTACTCTGTATCCACACTTCTCTGGAGGGCCATGCTATAGGAACATTGTACATCATCATAATGACTGAGCCTTTGCAGATGGGTAGAGTACAAAGGCAAGACATTTATGATAAACACAATGTCTCACTGAGTTCGCTTCAGGGAAATCAAGCCCCTCTATTCCTAGAGTCATCACAAAAGTTAATGACATTGAAAAATACGTAGAATTCCCCAATTTACCAGACTTTCTGATCCAGGTTGACAGAAGCACAGATCAGGTTTTTGCTTTTGGCAAAAGTTTCTATTTATTACAAATAAATAGACTCTAGCTACAGATAGACAATTATGAACCATTGGCACATAGCTCTAGTAGTTAAAGCTCTAACCCAGTTATAAACTCCCCCTCTACACATGTAAACCTACTGACAAAGACAGGAAGAAAAATGCACATTATAGACAGAGGAAAATCTGGAAAGACTTGAGATGGTGGTTATTCTGATTCGGATACTGATACCTGATTTTCCTTCTCCAGATATGCAGCAGGCACAGGGTGACTGCTTCCCATTTAGAAAATTATTTGACTTATTAATTAAAAGTCATAGTTAACAGTAAGTGGCAAGGGGAAATAAACTAGTTATCATCAGATTTCAGATGACTTTTACTACAGAGAATGGAGAAAGTTCCTGTCTTTGCAGAGATATGATTGCTCTTGTCAAAAAATGCTTCAACTTGAGCTGTTGTCATTAATAACTGGTCAGTAGTCCTCAGACTAGTTAGGGACTTCTGACATAATTGGAGTTCTGAAGAAAGGTCATTGGACCCAAAACATTAACTCTGCTTTTTATCCACAGATGGTGCTGGACATACTGAGATTTTCCATCAATTTCTGATTTTGTTTCTAATTTCCAGCATCTATAGTTCTTTTCTCTCTGTTTCTCAGTCCCTTGTTGCCAGGCAAAGTTCCATTCCTACGTACCCCTTGGCTCCAGCTTGTTTGCAAACAAGGCCTCCACCACTGCTGGAACAAAAAGTGTGTAAACAATGCTCCCAATAAGTGTCAGATTACTTGTTTTAAAGTTGTCCTTTTCCATTTTAGTCCGCAATCAAAAATATACAAAATATACTATCTTTTATATAAACACATATAAAATATGGGTTTGGCCTCAACTGGTATATTACATCCAGTTCTGTGTGCCATATATAAGGAAAGATGTACAGGCAAAAAAATGCTGACAGAAAATATTGACAATAATAATTCTATGAATGAGGAATTTCAAATATGTGGGTCCATTGGAGAAGTTGTGACTTCTTATAGACTCATAGAGATGTACAGCAGAGAAACAGACTCTTTGGTCCAACTGGTCCATGTCGACCGGATATCCCAACCCAATCTTAGTTCTCATTTGCTAGCTCTTGGCCCATATCCCTCTCAACTCTTCCTATTCATATACTTATCCAGATACCTTTTTAATGTTGCAATTGTACCAGCCTCCACCACATCCTTTGGCAGCTCATTCCATACATGCACCACTCTCTGCATGAAAATGTTGCCCCTTAGGTCCCTTTATATCTTTCCCCTCTCACCCTAAACCTATGCCCTCAAGTTCTGGACTCTCCCACCCCACGGAAAGACTTTGTTTATTTATTCTATCCATGCCCCTCATGATTTTTTAAACCTCTATGAGGACACCCCTCAGACTTCAATGCTCCTATTTTTCATCATTTATATAAATTATTTGAATATGAACATAGGAGATAGAGTTAGTAAGTTTGCAGATGACACCAAAATTGGAGATGTAGTTGTCAGCAAAGAAGGTTACTTCAGATTACAACGGGATCTTATCCCAACAATTAAAGGGAGTCAGGGGGCTGAGTTGAGTATGGTTGCCATTACAAAAGAGATAGTGCTGGAAAAGCTGAAAGGTCTTAAAATTGAAAAATCTCCTGGCCCCGATGGGCTACATCCTAGAGTTCTGAGGGAGGTGGCTGAGGAAATAGCGTAGGCGCTGGTTGAGATCTTTCAAAAGTTACTGGAGTCAGGGAAAGTCCCGGATGATTGGAAGACCACTGTTGTAACCCCATTGTTCAAGAAAGGATCAAGACAAAAGATGGAAAATTATAGACCAATTAGCCTAACCTTGGTTGTTGGTAAAATTCTAGAATCCATCATTAAGGATGAGGTTTCTAAATTCTTGGAAGAGCAGGGTCGGATTAGAACAAGTCAACATGGATTTAGTAAGGGGAGGTCGTGCCTGACAAATCTGTTGGAGTTCTTTGAAGAGGTGACAAGTAGATTAGACTGGGAAACCCAGTGGATGTGGTCTACCTGGACTTCCAAAAGGCCTTTGATAAGGTGCCACACGGGAGGCTGCTGAGCAAGGTGAGGGCCCATGGTGTTCGAGGTGAGCTACTGGTATGGATTGAGGATTGGCTGTCTGACGGAAGGCAGAGAGTTGGGATAAAAGGTTCTTTTTTGGAATGGCAGCCGGTGACAGGCGGTGTCCCGCAGGGTTCAGTGTTGGGGCTGCAGCTGTTCACTTTATATATTAATGATCTGGATGAAGGGACTGGGGGCATTCTAGCGAAGTTTGCCGATGATACAAAGTTAGGTGGACAGGCAGGTAGTACTGAGGAAGTGGGGAGGCTGCAGAAGGATCTAGACAGTTTGGAAGAGTGGTCCAGGAAATGGCTGATGGAATTCAATGTGAGCAAATGCGAGGTCTTGCACTTTGGAGAAAAGAATACAAGCATGGACTACTTTCTAAACGGTGAGAAAATTCATAAAGCCAAAGTACAGAGGGATCTGGGAGTGCTAGTTGAGGATTCTCTAAAGGTAAACATGCAGGTTGAATCCGTGATTAAGAAAGCGAATGCAATGTTGTCATTTATCTCAAGAGGATTGGAATATAAAAGCAGCGATGTGCTACTGAGACTTTATAAAGCTCTGGTTAGGCCCCATTTGGAGTACTGTGTACAGTTTTGGGCCCCACACCTCAGGAGGGACATACTGGCACTGGAGCGTGTCCAGCGGAGATTCACACGGATGATCCCTGGAATGGTAGGTCTAACGTACGAGGAACGGCTGAGGATCCTGGGATTGTACTCTTTGGAGTTTAGAAGGTTAAGGGGAGATCTAATAGAAACTTACAAGATAATACATGGCTAGGAAAGGGTGGATGCTAAGAAATTGTTTCCGTTAGGTGGGGAGACTAGGACCCATGGACACAGCCTTAAAATTAGAGGGGGTCAATTCAGAACAGAAATGCGGAGACACTTCTTCAGCCAGAGAGTGGTGGGCTTGTGGAATTCATTGCCGCGAAGTGCAGTGGAGGCCGGGACGCTAAATGTCTTCAAGGCAGAGATTGGTAAATTATTGATGTCACAAGGAATTAAGGGCTACGGGGAGAATGCGGGTAAGTGGAGTTGAAATGCCCATCAGCCATGATTAAATGACAGAGTGGACTCGATGGTCCGAATGGCCTTACTTCCACTCCTATGTTTTATGGTCTTATGGGTTGGAGGATTAAGCAATAGGGAGAGACGTCTTCTTGGAGAAGTGCACATCAAACATAGAACAGTACAGCGCAGTACAGGCCCTTTGCCCTCGATGTTGAGCCGACATTTTACCTTATTCTAAGATCAGACTAACCTACATACCCTTCATTGTACTATCTTCCATGTGCCTATCCAAGAGTTGCTTAAATGGTCCTATAATATCTGACTCTACTACCACTGTTGGCAGTGCAGAACACACACCCACCATAGAGTCATAGAGATGTACAGCATGGAAACAGACCTTTCGGTCCAACTCGTCCATGCCGACCAGATATCCCAACCCAATCTAGTCCGACCTGCCAGCACCCGGCCCATATCCCTCCAAACCCTTCCTATTCATATTACCTATCCAGATGCCTCTTAAATGTTGCAATTGTACCAGCTTCCACCACTTCCTCTAGCAGCTCATTCCATACACGTACCACCCTCTGTGTGAAAAGTTGCCCCTTAGGTCTCTTTTATATCTTTCTCCTCTCACCCTAAACCTATGCCCTCTAGTTCTGGACTCCTCCACCCCACGGAAAAGACTTTGCCTACTTACCCTATCCATGCCCTTCATGATTTTGTAAACCTCTATAAGATCACCCCTCAGCTTCCGACGCTCCAGGGAAAACAGCCCCAGCCTGTTCAGCCTCTCTCTATAGCTCACATCCTCCAATTCTGGCAACGTCCTTGTAAATCTTTTCTGAACCCTTTCAAGTTTCACAACATCTTTCCAATAGGAAGGAGACCAGAGTTGCACGCAATACTCCAACAGTGGCCTAACCAATGTCCTGTACAGCCGCAACATGACCTCCCAACTCCTGTACTCAATACTCTGACTATTAAAGGAAAGCATATCAAAAGCCTTCTTCACTATCCTGGATTAGTGGTACTGGAAGAGCACAGCAGTTCAGGCAGCATCTGAAGAGCAATAAAATCAGCGTTTCGGGCAAAAGCCCTTCATCAGGAATAAAAGCAGAGAGCCTGAAGCATGGAGAGATAAGCTAGAGGAGGGTGGGGGTGGGGAGAAAG